>NC_134690.1:365000-525000 GCF_050947455.1 Rhinoderma darwinii | reverse complement strand
CCTCTGGGTTATGGGCCCAGCACGCTTCCGCTGCGCCACTCTGCTGTTGCTTGCCTTCTAAGCTTGCCTTCTAAGCTTGCCTTCTAAGCTTGCCACTGCCTGTTTGCTAAGCTTGCAAATATGTTTCATGAGCAAGCAACGAGAGGAAAAATGTCCCGTGTTTTGAGAAGATCTGCAATCAAAACTATTGGAGAATGCGGGCATCGATCCCGCTACTTCTCGCATGCGAAGCGAGCGCTCTACCATTTGAGCTAATTCCCCATTTGTGCCGCTGGGCTGTGGTGCTTGAGACACTACAGGTGTGATTTACCCATGTTGGTAAACCGGTTGCATTAAAGCTTTTTCTTTTTTTTTTTTTTTAAGTATGGATGTCACTCTGCCGTAAGGAAAGGAAGAGTGTGGAGCTTGCGGGGTGCCAGGTGTTGTAAAAGTATAGGTTACCCATAGGTTTTACCATTTTCTAACATGCTAGGAGTCAAGAATTGTGAGGAGGAAAAAAAAAATCCCCAAATCAGGCTAAGAAAGTGGCAATGTAGAAGAAATGGTGCAGATCCTTTGGCTTTTTTGGTTGTTGGCCCAGAAGTCTACACCTGCCCCCCTCTGTTGAAGTAGAGACAATGGGTAGTATGAGAAATTGAGATTTAAAAAGCTGGATAAGAGCACTTAGCAGAGGATGGTTTCGATCCATCGACCTCTGGGTTATGGGCCCAGCACGCTTCCGCTGCGCCACTCTGCTGTTGCTTGCCTTCTAAGCTTGCCACTGCCTGTTTGATAAGCTTGCAAATATGTTTCATGAGCAAGCAACGAGAGGAAAAATGTCCCGTGTTTTGAGAAGATCTGCAATCAAAACTATTGGAGAATGCGGGCATCGATCCCGCTACTTCTCGCATGCGAAGCGAGCGCTCTACCATTTGAGCTAATTCCCCATTTGTGCCGCTGGGCTGTGGTGCTTGAGACGCCACAGGTGTGATTTACCCATGTTGGTAAACCGGTTGTATTAAAGCTTTTTTTTTTTTTTTTTTTAAGTATGGATGTCACTCTGCCGTAAGGAAAGGAAGAGTGTGGAGCTTGCGGGGTGCCAGGTGTTGTAAAAGTATAGGTTACCCATAGGTTTTACCATTTTCTAACATGCTAGGAGTCAAGAATTGTGAGGAGGAAAAAAAAAATCCCAAAATCAGGCTAAGAAAGTGGCAATGTAGAAGAAATGGTGCAGA
This sequence comes from Rhinoderma darwinii, assembly GCF_050947455.1. Lineage (NCBI taxonomy): Eukaryota > Metazoa > Chordata > Amphibia > Anura > Rhinodermatidae > Rhinoderma > Rhinoderma darwinii. The sequence continues at coordinate 523,786 of NC_134690.1, read as the reverse complement.
TCCTTTGGCTTTTTTGGTTGTTGGCCCAGAAGTCTACACCTGCCCCCCTCTGTTGAAGTAGAGACAATGGGTAGTATGAGAAATTGAGATTTAAAAAGCTGGATAAGAGCACTTAGCAGAGGATGGTTTCGATCCATCGACCTCTGGGTTATGGGCCCAGCACGCTTCCGCTGCGCCACTCTGCTGTTGCTTGTCTTCTAAGCTTGCCACTGCCTGTTTGATAAGCTTGCAAATATGTTTCATGAGCAAGCAACGAGAGGAAAAATGTCCCGTGTTTTGAGAAGATCTGCAATCAAAACTATTGGAGAATGCGGGCATCGATCCCGCTACTTCTCGCATGCGAAGCGAGCGCTCTACCATTTGAGCTAATTCCCCATTTGTGCCGCTGGGCTGTGGTGCTTGAGACACTACAGGTGTGATTTACCCATGTTGGTAAACCGGTTGTATTAAAGCTTTTTTTTTTTTTTTTTTAAGTATGGATGTCACTCTGCCGTAAGGAAAGGAAGAGTGTGGAGCTTGCGGGGTGCCAGGTGTTGTAAAAGTATAGGTTACCCATAGGTTTTACCATTTTCTAACATGCTAGGAGTCAAGAATTGTGAGGAGGAAAAAAAAAATCCCCAAATCAGGCTAAGAAAGTGGCAATGTAGAAGAAATGGTGCAGATCCTTTGGCTTTTTTGGTTGTTGGCCCAGAAGTCTACACCTGCCCCCCTCTGTTGAAGTAGAGACAATGGGTAGTATGAGAAATTGAGATTTAAAAAGCTGGATAAGAGCACTTAGCAGAGGATGGTTTCGATCCATCGACCTCTGGGTTATGGGCCCAGCACGCTTCCGCTGCGCCACTCTGCTGTTGCTTGCCTTCTAAGCTTGCCTTCTAAGCTTGCCACTGCCTGTTTGCTAAGCTTGCAAATATGTTTCATGAGCAAGCAACGAGAGGAAAAATGTCCCGTGTTTTGAGAAGATCTGCAATCAAAACTATTGGAGAATGCGGGCATCGATCCCGCTACTTCTCGCATGCGAAGCGAGCGCTCTACCATTTGAGCTAATTCCCCATTTGTGCCGCTGGGCTGTGGTGCTTGAGACACTACAGGTGTGATTTACCCATGTTGGTAAACCGGTTGTATTAAAGCTTTTTTTTTTTTTTTTTTAAGTATGGATGTCACTCTGCCGTAAGGAAAGGAAGAGTGTGGAGCTTGCGGGGTGCCAGGTGTTGTAAAAGTATAGGTTACCCATAGGTTTTACCATTTTCTAACATGCTAGGAGTCAAGAATTGTGAGGAGGAAAAAAAAAATCCCCAAATCAGGCTAAGAAAGTGGCAATGTAGAAGAAATGGTGCAGATCCTTTGGCTTTTTTGGTTGTTGGCCCAGAGGTCTACACCTGCCCCCCTCTGTTGAAGTAGAGACAATGGGTAGTATGAGAAATTGAGATTTAAAAAGCTGGATAAGAGCACTTAGCAGAGGATGGTTTCGATCCATCGACCTCTGGGTTATGGGCCCAGCACGCTTCCGCTGCGCCACTCTGCTGTTGCTTGCCTTCTAAGCTTGCCACTGCCTGTTTCCTAAGCTTGCAAATATGTTTCATGAGCAAGCAACGAGAGGAAAAATGTCCCGTGTTTTGAGAAGATCTGCAATCAAAACTATTGGAGAATGCGGGCATCGATCCCGCTACTTCTCGCATGCGAAGCGAGCGCTCTACCATTTGAGCTAATTCCCCATTTGTGCCGCTGGGCTGTGGTGCTTGAGACACTACAGGTGTGATTTACCCATGTTGGTAAACCGGTTGTATTAAAGCTTTTTTTTTTTTTTTTTAAGTATGGATGTCACTCTGCCGTAAGGAAAGGAAGAGTGTGGAGCTTGCGGGGTGCCAGGTGTTGTAAAAGTATAGGTTACCCATAGGTTTTACCATTTTCTAACATGCTAGGAGTCAAGAATTGTGAGGAGGAAAAAAAAAATCCCCAAATCAGGCTAAGAAAGTGGCAATGTAGAAGAAATGGTGCAGATCCTTTGGCTTTTTTGGTTGTTGGCCCAGAGGTCTACACCTGCCCCCCTCTGTTGAAGTAGAGACAATGGGTAGTATGAGAAATTGAGATTTAAAAAGCTGGATAAGAGCACTTAGCAGAGGATGGTTTCGATCCATCGACCTCTGGGTTATGGGCCCAGCACGCTTCCGCTGCGCCACTCTGCTGTTGCTTGCCTTCTAAGCTTGCCACTGCCTGTTTCCTAAGCTTGCAAATATGTTTCATGAGCAAGCAACGAGAGGAAAAATGTCCCGTGTTTTGAGAAGATCTGCAATCAAAACTATTGGAGAATGCGGGCATCGATCCCGCTACTTCTCGCATGCAAAGCGAGCGCTCTACCATTTGAGCTAATTCCCCATTTGTGCCGCTGGGCTGTGGTGCTTGAGACACCACAGGTGTGATTTACACATGTTGGTAAACCGGTTGCATTAAAGCTTTTTTTTTTTTTTTTTTTTTTTTTTTAAGTATGGATGTCACTCTGCCGTAAGGAAAGGAAGAGTGTGGAGCTTGCGGGGTGCCAGGTGTTGTAAAAGTATAGGTTACCCATAGGTTTTACCATTTTCTAACATGCTAGGAGTCAAGAATTGTGAGGAAAAAAAAAATCCCAAAATCAGGCTAAGAAAGTGGCAATGTAGAAGAAATGGTGCAGATCCTTTGGCTTTTTTGGTTGTTGGCCCAGAAGTCTACACCTGCCCCCCTCTGTTGAAGTAGAGACAATGGGTAGTATGAGAAATTGAGATTTAAAAAGCTGGATAAGAGCACTTAGCAGAGGATGGTTTCGATCCATCGACCTCTGGGTTATGGGCCCAGCACGCTTCCGCTGCGCCACTCTGCTGTTGCTTGTCTTCTAAGCTTGCCACTGCCTGTTTGATAAGCTTGCAAATATGTTTCATGAGCAAGCAACGAGAGGAAAAATGTCCCGTGTTTTGAGAAGATCTGCAATCAAAACTATTGGAGAATGCGGGCATCGATCCCGCTACTTCTCGCATGCGAAGCGAGCGCTCTACCATTTGAGCTAATTCCCCATTTGTGCCGCTGGGCTGTGGTGCTTGAGACACTACAGGTGTGATTTACCCATGTTGGTAAACCGGTTGTATTAAAGCTTTTTTTTTTTTTTTTTTAAGTATGGATGTCACTCTGCCGTAAGGAAAGGAAGAGTGTGGAGCTTGCGGGGTGCCAGGTGTTGTAAAAGTATAGGTTACCCATAGGTTTTACCATTTTCTAACATGCTAGGAGTCAAGAATTGTGAGGAGGAAAAAAAAAATCCCCAAATCAGGCTAAGAAAGTGGCAATGTAGAAGAAATGGTGCAGATCCTTTGGCTTTTTTGGTTGTTGGCCCAGAAGTCTACACCTGCCCCCCTCTGTTGAAGTAAAGACAATGGGTAGTATGAGAAATTGAGATTTAAAAAGCTGGATAAGAGCACTTAGCAGAGGATGGTTTCGATCCATCGACCTCTGGGTTATGGGCCCAGCACGCTTCCGCTGCGCCACTCTGCTGTTGCTTGCCTTCTAAGCTTGCCTTCTAAGCTTGCCTTCTAAGCTTGCCACTGCCTGTTTGCTAAGCTTGCAAATATGTTTCATGAGCAAGCAACGAGAGGAAAAATGTCCCGTGTTTTGAGAAGATCTGCAATCAAAACTATTGGAGAATGCGGGCATCGATCCCGCTACTTCTCGCATGCGAAGCGAGCGCTCTACCATTTGAGCTAATTCCCCATTTGTGCCGCTGGGCTGTGGTGCTTGAGACACCACAGGTGTGATTTACCCATGTTGGTAAACCGGTTGTATTAAAGCTTTTTTTTTTTTTTTTTTAAGTATGGATGTCACTCTGCCGTAAGGAAAGGAAGAGTGTGGAGCTTGCGGGGTGCCAGGTGTTGTAAAAGTATAGGTTACCCATAGGTTTTACCATTTTCTAACATGCTAGGAGTCAAGAATTGTGAGGAGGAAAAAAAAAATCCCCAAATCAGGCTAAGAAAGTGGCAATGTAGAAGAAATGGTGCAGATCCTTTGGCTTTTTTGGTTGTTGGCCCAGAAGTCTACACCTGCCCCCCTCTGTTGAAGTAGAGACAATGGGTAGTATGAGAAATTGAGATTTAAAAAGCTGGATAAGAGCACTTAGCAGAGGATGGTTTCGATCCATCGACCTCTGGGTTATGGGCCCAGCACGCTTCCGCTGCGCCACTCTGCTGTTGCTTGCCTTCTAAGCTTGCCACTGCATGTTTGATAAGCTTGCAAATATGTTTCATGAGCAAGCAACGAGAGGAAAAATGTCCCGTGTTTTGAGAAGATCTGCAATCAAAACTATTGGAGAATGCGGGCATCGATCCCGCTACTTCTCGCATGCGAAGCGAGCGCTCTACCATTTGAGCTAATTCCCCATTTGTGCCGCTGGGCTGTGGTGCTTGAGACGCCACAGGTGTGATTTACCCATGTTGGTAAACCGGTTGTATTAAAGCTTTTTTTTTTTTTTTTTTTTAAGTATGGATGTCACTCTGCCGTAAGGAAAGGAAGAGTGTGGAGCTTGCGGGGTGCCAGGTGTTGTAAAAGTATAGGTTACCCATAGGTTTTACCATTTTCTAACATGCTAGGAGTCAAGAATTGTGAGGAGGAAAAAAAAAATCCCAAAATCAGGCTAAGAAAGTGGCAATGTAGAAGAAATGGTGCAGATCCTTTGGCTTTTTTGGTTGTTGGCCCAGAAGTCTACACCTGCCCCCCTCTGTTGAAGTAGAGACAATGGGTAGTATGAGAAATTGAGATTTAAAAAGCTGGATAAGAGCACTTAGCAGAGGATGGTTTCGATCCATCGACCTCTGGGTTATGGGCCCAGCACGCTTCCGCTGCGCCACTCTGCTGTTGCTTGTCTTCTAAGCTTGCCACTGCCTGTTTGATAAGCTTGCAAATATGTTTCATGAGCAAGCAACGAGAGGAAAAATGTCCCGTGTTTTGAGAAGATCTGCAATCAAAACTATTGGAGAATGCGGGCATCGATCCCGCTACTTCTCGCATGCGAAGCGAGCGCTCTACCATTTGAGCTAATTCCCCATTTGTGCCGCTGGGCTGTGGTGCTTGAGACACTACAGGTGTGATTTACCCATGTTGGTAAACCGGTTGTATTAAAGCTTTTTTTTTTTTTTTTTTAAGTATGGATGTCACTCTGCCGTAAGGAAAGGAAGAGTGTGGAGCTTGCGGGGTGCCAGGTGTTGTAAAAGTATAGGTTACCCATAGGTTTTACCATTTTCTAACATGCTAGGAGTCAAGAATTGTGAGGAGGAAAAAAAAAATCCCCAAATCAGGCTAAGAAAGTGGCAATGTAGAAGAAATGGTGCAGATCCTTTGGCTTTTTTGGTTGTTGGCCCAGAAGTCTACACCTGCCCCCCTCTGTTGAAGTAGAGACAATGGGTAGTATGAGAAATTGAGATTTAAAAAGCTGGATAAGAGCACTTAGCAGAGGATGGTTTCGATCCATCGACCTCTGGGTTATGGGCCCAGCACGCTTCCGCTGCGCCACTCTGCTGTTGCTTGCCTTCTAAGCTTGCCTTCTAAGCTTGCCACTGCCTGTTTGCTAAGCTTGCAAATATGTTTCATGAGCAAGCAACGAGAGGAAAAATGTCCCGTGTTTTGAGAAGATCTGCAATCAAAACTATTGGAGAATGCGGGCATCGATCCCGCTACTTCTCGCATGCGAAGCGAGCGCTCTACCATTTGAGCTAATTCCCCATTTGTGCCGCTGGGCTGTGGTGCTTGAGACACTACAGGTGTGATTTACCCATGTTGGTAAACCGGTTGCATTAAAGCTTTTTCTTTTTTTTTTTTTTAAGTATGGATGTCACTCTGCCGTAAGGAAAGGAAGAGTGTGGAGCTTGCGGGGTGCCAGGTGTTGTAAAAGTATAGGTTACCCATAGGTTTTACCATTTTCTAACATGCTAGGAGTCAAGAATTGTGAGGAGGAAAAAAAAAATCCCCAAATCAGGCTAAGAAAGTGGCAATGTAGAAGAAATGGTGCAGATCCTTTGGCTTTTTTGGTTGTTGGCCCAGAAGTCTACACCTGCCCCCCTCTGTTGAAGTAGAGACAATGGGTAGTATGAGAAATTGAGATTTAAAAAGCTGGATAAGAGCACTTAGCAGAGGATGGTTTCGATCCATCGACCTCTGGGTTATGGGCCCAGCACGCTTCCGCTGCGCCACTCTGCTGTCGCTTGCCTTCTAAGCTTGCCACTGCCTGTTTGATAAGCTTGCAAATATGTTTCATGAGCAAGCAACGAGAGGAAAAATGTCCCGTGTTTTGAGAAGATCTGCAATCAAAACTATTGGAGAATGCGGGCATCGATCCCGCTACTTCTCGCATGCGAAGCGAGCGCTCTACCATTTGAGCTAATTCCCCATTTGTGCCGCTGGGCTGTGGTGCTTGAGACACTACAGGTGTGATTTACCCATGTTGGTAAACCGGTTGTATTAAAGCTTTTTTTTTTTTTTTTTTTTAAGTATGGATGTCACTCTGCCGTAAGGAAAGGAAGAGTGTGGAGCTTGCGGGGTGCCAGGTGTTGTAAAAGTATAGGTTACCCATAGGTTTTACCATTTTCTAACATGCTAGGAGTCAAGAATTGTGAGGAGGAAAAAAAAAATCCCCAAATCAGGCTAAGAAAGTGGCAATGTAGAAGAAATGGTGCAGATCCTTTGGCTTTTTTGGTTGTTGGCCCAGAAGTCTACACCTGCCCCCCTCTGTTGAAGTAGAGACAATGGGTAGTATGAGAAATTGAGATTTAAAAAGCTGGATAAGAGCACTTAGCAGAGGATGGTTTCGATCCATCGACCTCTGGGTTATGGGCCCAGCACGCTTCCGCTGCGCCACTCTGCTGTCGCTTGCCTTCTAAGCTTGCCACTGCCTGTTTGATAAGCTTGCAAATATGTTTCATGAGCAAGCAACGAGAGGAAAAATGTCCCGTGTTTTGAGAAGATCTGCAATCAAAACTATTGGAGAATGCGGGCATCGATCCCGCTACTTCTCGCATGCGAAGCGAGCGCTCTACCATTTGAGCTAATTCCCCATTTGTGCCGCTGGGCTGTGGTGCTTGAGACACTACAGGTGTGATTTACCCATGTTGGTAAACCGGTTGTATTAAAGCTTTTTTTTTTTTTTTTTTTTAAGTATGGATGTCACTCTGCCGTAAGGAAAGGAAGAGTGTGGAGCTTGCGGGGTGCCAGGTGTTGTAAAAGTATAGGTTACCCATAGGTTTTACCATTTTCTAACATGCTAGGAGTCAAGAATTGTGAGGAGGAAAAAAAAAATCCCCAAATCAGGCTAAGAAAGTGGCAATGTAGAAGAAATGGTGCAGATCCTTTGGCTTTTTTGGTTGTTGGCCCAGAAGTCTACACCTGCCCCCCTCTGTTGAAGTAGAGACAATGGGTAGTATGAGAAATTGAGATTTAAAAAGCTGGATAAGAGCACTTAGCAGAGGATGGTTTCGATCCATCGACCTCTGGGTTATGGGCCCAGCACGCTTCCGCTGTGCCACTCTGCTGTTGCTTGCCTTCTAAGCTTGCCACTGCCTGTTTGATAAGCTTGCAAATATGTTTCATGAGCAAGCAACGAGAGGAAAAATGTCCCGTGTTTTGAGAAGATCTGCAATCAAAACTATTGGAGAATGCGGGCATCGATCCCGCTACTTCTCGCATGCGAAGCGAGCGCTCTACCATTTGAGCTAATTCCCCATTTGTGCCGCTGGGCTGTGGTGCTTGAGACACCACAGGTGTGATTTACACATGTTGGTAAACCGGTTGTATTAAAGCTTTTTTTTTTTTTTTTTAAGTATGGATGTCACTCTGCCGTAAGGAAAGGAAGAGTGTGGAGCTTGCGGGGTGCCAGGTGTTGTAAAAGTATAGGTTACCCATAGGTTTTACCATTTTCTAACATGCTAGGAGTCAAGAATTGTGAGGAGGAAAAAAAAAATCCCCAAATCAGGCTAAGAAAGTGGCAATGTAGAAGAAATGGTGCAGATCCTTTGGCTTTTTTGGTTGTTGGCCCAGAAGTCTACACCTGCCCCCCTCTGTTGAAGTAGAGACAATGGGTAGTATGAGAAATTGAGATTTAAAAAGCTGGATAAGAGCACTTAGCAGAGGATGGTTTCGATGCATCGACCTCTGGGTTATGGGCCCAGCACGCTTCCGCTGCGCCACTCTGCTGTTGCTTGCCTTCTAAGCTTGCCTTCTAAGCTTGCCACTGCCTGTTTGCTAAGATTGCAAATATGTTTCATGAGCAAGCAACGAGAGGAAAAATGTCCCGTGTTTTGAGAAGATCTGCAATCAAAACTATTGGAGAATGCGGGCATCGATCCCGCTACTTCTCGCATGCGAAGCGAGCGCTCTACCATTTGAGCTAATTCCCCATTTGTGCCGCTGGGCTGTGGTGCTTGAGACACTACAGGTGTGATTTACCCATGTTGGTAAACCGGTTGCATTAAAGCTTTTTTTTTTTTTTTTTTTAAGTATGGATGTCACTCTGCCGTAAGGAAAGGAAGAGTGTGGAGCTTGCGGGGTGCCAGGTGTTGTAAAAGTATAGGTTACCCATAGGTTTTACCATTTTCTAACATGCTAGGAGTCAAGAATTGTGAGGAGGAAAAAAAAAATCCCAAAATCAGGCTAAGAAAGTGGCAATGTAGAAGAAATGGTGCAGATCCTTTGGCTTTTTTGGTTGTTGGCCCAGAAGTCTACACCTGCCCCCCTCTGTTGAAGTAGAGACAATGGGTAGTATGAGAAATTGAGATTTAAAAAGCTGGATAAGAGCACTTAGCAGAGGATGGTTTCGATCCATCGACCTCTGGGTTATGGGCCCAGCACGCTTCCGCTGCGCCACTCTGCTGTTGCTTGTCTTCTAAGCTTGCCACTGCCTGTTTGATAAGCTTGCAAATATGTTTCATGAGCAAGCAACGAGAGGAAAAATGTCCCGTGTTTTGAGAAGATCTGCAATCAAAACTATTGGAGAATGCGGGCATCGATCCCGCTACTTCTCGCATGCGAAGCGAGCGCTCTACCATTTGAGCTAATTCCCCATTTGTGCCGCTGGGCTGTGGTGCTTGAGACACTACAGGTGTGATTTACCCATGTTGGTAAACCGGTTGTATTAAAGCTTTTTTTTTTTTTTTTTTAAGTATGGATGTCACTCTGCCGTAAGGAAAGGAAGAGTGTGGAGCTTGCGGGGTGCCAGGTGTTGTAAAAGTATAGGTTACCCATAGGTTTTACCATTTTCTAACATGCTAGGAGTCAAGAATTGTGAGGAGGAAAAAAAAAATCCCCAAATCAGGCTAAGAAAGTGGCAATGTAGAAGAAATGGTGCAGATCCTTTGGCTTTTTTGGTTGTTGGCCCAGAAGTCTACACCTGCCCCCCTCTGTTGAAGTAGAGACAATGGGTAGTATGAGAAATTGAGATTTAAAAAGCTGGATAAGAGCACTTAGCAGAGGATGGTTTCGATCCATCGACCTCTGGGTTATGGGCCCAGCACGCTTCCGCTGCGCCACTCTGCTGTTGCTTGCCTTCTAAGCTTGCCTTCTAAGCTTGCCTTCTAAGCTTGCCACTGCCTGTTTGCTAAGCTTGCAAATATGTTTCATGAGCAAGCAACGAGAGGAAAAATGTCCCGTGTTTTGAGAAGATCTGCAATCAAAACTATTGGAGAATGCGGGCATCGATCCCGCTACTTCTCGCATGCGAAGCGAGCGCTCTACCATTTGAGCTAATTCCCCATTTGTGCCGCTGGGCTGTGGTGCTTGAGACACTACAGGTGTGATTTACCCATGTTGGTAAACCGGTTGTATTAAAGCTTTTTTTTTTTTTTTTTTAAGTATGGATGTCACTCTGCCGTAAGGAAAGGAAGAGTGTGGAGCTTGCGGGGTGCCAGGTGTTGTAAAAGTATAGGTTACCCATAGGTTTTACCATTTTCTAACATGCTAGGAGTCAAGAATTGTGAGGAGGAAAAAAAAAATCCCCAAATCAGGCTAAGAAAGTGGCAATGTAGAAGAAATGGTGCAGATCCTTTGGCTTTTTTGGTTGTTGGCCCAGAGGTCTACACCTGCCCCCCTCTGTTGAAGTAGAGACAATGGGTAGTATGAGAAATTGAGATTTAAAAAGCTGGATAAGAGCACTTAGCAGAGGATGGTTTCGATCCATCGACCTCTGGGTTATGGGCCCAGCACGCTTCCGCTGCGCCACTCTGCTGTTGCTTGCCTTCTAAGCTTGCCACTGCCTGTTTCCTAAGCTTGCAAATATGTTTCATGAGCAAGCAACGAGAGGAAAAATGTCCCGTGTTTTGAGAAGATCTGCAATCAAAACTATTGGAGAATGCGGGCATCGATCCCGCTACTTCTCGCATGCAAAGCGAGCGCTCTACCATTTGAGCTAATTCCCCATTTGTGCCGCTGGGCTGTGGTGTTTGAGACACTACAGGTGTGATTTACCCATGTTGGTAAACCGGTTGTATTAAAGCTTTTTTTTTTTTTTTTTTAAGTATGGATGTCACTCTGCCGTAAGGAAAGGAAGAGTGTGGAGCTTGCGGGGTGACAGGTGTTGTAAAAGTATAGGTTACCCATAGGTTTTACCATTTTCTAACATGCTAGGAGTCAAGAATTGTGAGGAGGAAAAAAAAAATCCCCAAATCAGGCTAAGAAAGTGGCAATGTAGAAGAAATGGTGCAGATCCTTTGGCTTTTTTGGTTGTTGGCCCAGAAGTCTACACCTGCCCCCCTCTGTTGAAGTAGAGACAATGGGTAGTATGAGAAATTGAGATTTAAAAAGCTGGATAAGAGCACTTAGCAGAGGATGGTTTCGATCCATCGACCTCTGGGTTATGGGCCCAGCACGCTTCCGCTGCGCCACTCTGCTGTTGCTTGCCTTCTAAGCTTGCCACTGCCTGTTTCCTAAGCTTGCAAATATGTTTCATGAGCAAGCAACGAGAGGAAAAATGTCCCGTGTTTTGAGAAGATCTGCAATCAAAACTATTGGAGAATGCGGGCATCGATCCCGCTACTTCTCGCATGCAAAGCGAGCGCTCTACCATTTGAGCTAATTCCCCATTTGTGCCGCTGGGCTGTGGTGCTTGAGACACCACAGGTGTGATTTACCCATGTTGGTAAACCGGTTGCATTAAAGCTTTTTTTTTTTTTTTTTTTTTTTTTTTAAGTATGGATGTCACTCTGCCGTAAGGAAAGGAAGAGTGTGGAGCTTGCGGGGTGCCAGGTGTTGTAAAAGTATAGGTTACCCATAGGTTTTACCATTTTCTAACATGCTAGGAGTCAAGAATTGTGAGGAGGAAAAAAAAAATCCCCAAATCAGGCTAAGAAAGTGGCAATGTAGAAGAAATGGTGCAGATCCTTTGGCTTTTTTGGTTGTTGGCCCAGAAGTCTACACCTGCCCCCCTCTGTTGAAGTAGAGACAATGGGTAGTATGAGAAATTGAGATTTAAAAAGCTGGATAAGAGCACTTAGCAGAGGATGGTTTCGATCCATCGACCTCTGGGTTATGGGCCCAGCACGCTTCCGCTGCGCCACTCTGCTGTTGCTTGCCTTCTAAGCTTGCCACTGCCTGTTTGATAAGCTTGCAAATATGTTTCATGAGCAAGCAACGAGAGGAAAAATGTCCCGTGTTTTGAGAAGATCTGCAATCAAAACTATTGGAGAATGCGGGCATCGATCCCGCTACTTCTCGCATGCGAAGCGAGCGCTCTACCATTTGAGCTAATTCCCCATTTGTGCCGCTGGGCTGTGGTGCTTGAGACACTACAGGTGTGATTTACCCATATTGGTAAACCGGTTGTATTAAAGCTTTTTTTTTTTTTTTTTTAAGTATGGATGTCACTCTGCCGTAAGGAAAGGAAGAGTGTGGAGCTTGCGGGGTGCCAGGTGTTGTAAAAGTATAGGTTACCCATAGGTTTTACCATTTTCTAACATGCTAGGAGTCAAGAATTGTGAGGAGGAAAAAAAAAATCCCAAAATCAGGCTAAGAAAGTGGCAATGTAGAAGAAATGGTGCAGATCCTTTGGCTTTTTTGGTTGTTGGCCCAGAAGTCTACACCTGCCCCCCTCTGTTGAAGTAGAGACAATGGGTAGTATGAGAAATTGAGATTTAAAAAGCTGGATAAGAGCACTTAGCAGAGGATGGTTTCGATCCATCGACCTCTGGGTTATGGGCCCAGCACGCTTCCGCTGCGCCACTCTGCTGTTGCTTGTCTTCTAAGCTTGCCACTGCCTGTTTGATAAGCTTGCAAATATGTTTCATGAGCAAGCAACGAGAGGAAAAATGTCCCGTGTTTTGAGAAGATCTGCAATCAAAACTATTGGAGAATGCGGGCATCGATCCCGCTACTTCTCGCATGCGAAGCGAGCGCTCTACCATTTGAGCTAATTCCCCATTTGTGCCGCTGGGCTGTGGTGCTTGAGACACTACAGGTGTGATTTACCCATGTTGGTAAACCGGTTGTATTAAAGCTTTTTTTTTTTTTTTTTTAAGTATGGATGTCACTCTGCCGTAAGGAAAGGAAGAGTGTGGAGCTTGCGGGGTGCCAGGTGTTGTAAAAGTATAGGTTACCCATAGGTTTTACCATTTTCTAACATGCTAGGAGTCAAGAATTGTGAGGAGGAAAAAAAAAATCCCCAAATCAGGCTAAGAAAGTGGCAATGTAGAAGAAATGGTGCAGATCCTTTGGCTTTTTTGGTTGTTGGCCCAGAAGTCTACACCTGCCCCCCTCTGTTGAAGTAGAGACAATGGGTAGTATGAGAAATTGAGATTTAAAAAGCTGGATAAGAGCACTTAGCAGAGGATGGTTTCGATCCATCGACCTCTGGGTTATGGGCCCAGCACGCTTCCGCTGCGCCACTCTGCTGTTGCTTGCCTTCTAAGCTTGCCTTCTAAGCTTGCCTTCTAAGCTTGCCACTGCCTGTTTGCTAAGCTTGCAAATATGTTTCATGAGCAAGCAACGAGAGGAAAAATGTCCCGTGTTTTGAGAAGATCTGCAATCAAAACTATTGGAGAATGCGGGCATCGATCCCGCTACTTCTCGCATGCGAAGCGAGCGCTCTACCATTTGAGCTAATTCCCCATTTGTGCCGCTGGGCTGTGGTGCTTGAGACACTACAGGTGTGATTTACCCATGTTGGTAAACCGGTTGTATTAAAGCTTTTTTTTTTTTTTTTTTAAGTATGGATGTCACTCTGCCGTAAGGAAAGGAAGAGTGTGGAGCTTGCGGGGTGCCAGGTGTTGTAAAAGTATAGGTTACCCATAGGTTTTACCATTTTCTAACATGCTAGGAGTCAAGAATTGTGAGGAGGAAAAAAAAAATCCCCAAATCAGGCTAAGAAAGTGGCAATGTAGAAGAAATGGTGCAGATCCTTTGGCTTTTTTGGTTGTTGGCCCAGAGGTCTACACCTGCCCCCCTCTGTTGAAGTAGAGACAATGGGTAGTATGAGAAATTGAGATTTAAAAAGCTGGATAAGAGCACTTAGCAGAGGATGGTTTCGATCCATCGACCTCTGGGTTATGGGCCCAGCACGCTTCCGCTGCGCCACTCTGCTGTTGCTTGCCTTCTAAGCTTGCCACTGCCTGTTTCCTAAGCTTGCAAATATGTTTCATGAGCAAGCAACGAGAGGAAAAATGTCCCGTGTTTTGAGAAGATCTGCAATCAAAACTATTGGAGAATGCGGGCATCGATCCCGCTACTTCTCGCATGCAAAGCGAGCGCTCTACCATTTGAGCTAATTCCCCATTTGTGCCGCTGGGCTGTGGTGTTTGAGACACTACAGGTGTGATTTACCCATGTTGGTAAACCGGTTGTATTAAAGCTTTTTTTTTTTTTTTTTTAAGTATGGATGTCACTCTGCCGTAAGGAAAGGAAGAGTGTGGAGCTTGCGGGGTGACAGGTGTTGTAAAAGTATAGGTTACCCATAGGTTTTACCATTTTCTAACATGCTAGGAGTCAAGAATTGTGAGGAGGAAAAAAAAAATCCCCAAATCAGGCTAAGAAAGTGGCAATGTAGAAGAAATGGTGCAGATCCTTTGGCTTTTTTGGTTGTTGGCCCAGAAGTCTACACCTGCCCCCCTCTGTTGAAGTAGAGACAATGGGTAGTATGAGAAATTGAGATTTAAAAAGCTGGATAAGAGCACTTAGCAGAGGATGGTTTCGATCCATCGACCTCTGGGTTATGGGCCCAGCACGCTTCCGCTGCGCCACTCTGCTGTTGCTTGCCTTCTAAGCTTGCCACTGCCTGTTTCCTAAGCTTGCAAATATGTTTCATGAGCAAGCAACGAGAGGAAAAATGTCCCGTGTTTTGAGAAGATCTGCAATCAAAACTATTGGAGAATGCGGGCATCGATCCCGCTACTTCTCGCATGCAAAGCGAGCGCTCTACCATTTGAGCTAATTCCCCATTTGTGCCGCTGGGCTGTGGTGCTTGAGACACCACAGGTGTGATTTACCCATGTTGGTAAACCGGTTGCATTAAAGCTTTTTTTTTTTTTTTTTTTTTTTTTTAAGTATGGATGTCACTCTGCCGTAAGGAAAGGAAGAGTGTGGAGCTTGCGGGGTGCCAGGTGTTGTAAAAGTATAGGTTACCCATAGGTTTTACCATTTTCTAACATGCTAGGAGTCAAGAATTGTGAGGAGGAAAAAAAAAATCCCCAAATCAGGCTAAGAAAGTGGCAATGTAGAAGAAATGGTGCAGATCCTTTGGCTTTTTTGGTTGTTGGCCCAGAAGTCTACACCTGCCCCCCTCTGTTGAAGTAGAGACAATGGGTAGTATGAGAAATTGAGATTTAAAAAGCTGGATAAGAGCACTTAGCAGAGGATGGTTTCGATCCATCGACCTCTGGGTTATGGGCCCAGCACGCTTCCGCTGCGCCACTCTGCTGTTGCTTGCCTTCTAAGCTTGCCACTGCCTGTTTGATAAGCTTGCAAATATGTTTCATGAGCAAGCAACGAGAGGAAAAATGTCCCGTGTTTTGAGAAGATCTGCAATCAAAACTATTGGAGAATGCGGGCATCGATCCCGCTACTTCTCGCATGCGAAGCGAGCGCTCTACCATTTGAGCTAATTCCCCATTTGTGCCGCTGGGCTGTGGTGCTTGAGACACTACAGGTGTGATTTACCCATATTGGTAAACCGGTTGTATTAAAGCTTTTTTTTTTTTTTTTTTAAGTATGGATGTCACTCTGCCGTAAGGAAAGGAAGAGTGTGGAGCTTGCGGGGTGCCAGGTGTTGTAAAAGTATAGGTTACCCATAGGTTTTACCATTTTCTAACATGCTAGGAGTCAAGAATTGTGAGGAGGAAAAAAAAAATCCCAAAATCAGGCTAAGAAAGTGGCAATGTAGAAGAAATGGTGCAGATCCTTTGGCTTTTTTGGTTGTTGGCCCAGAAGTCTACACCTGCCCCCCTCTGTTGAAGTAGAGACAATGGGTAGTATGAGAAATTGAGATTTAAAAAGCTGGATAAGAGCACTTAGCAGAGGATGGTTTCGATCCATCGACCTCTGGGTTATGGGCCCAGCACGCTTCCGCTGCGCCACTCTGCTGTTGCTTGTCTTCTAAGCTTGCCACTGCCTGTTTGATAAGCTTGCAAATATGTTTCATGAGCAAGCAACGAGAGGAAAAATGTCCCGTGTTTTGAGAAGATCTGCAATCAAAACTATTGGAGAATGCGGGCATCGATCCCGCTACTTCTCGCATGCGAAGCGAGCGCTCTACCATTTGAGCTAATTCCCCATTTGTGCCGCTGGGCTGTGGTGCTTGAGACACTACAGGTGTGATTTACCCATGTTGGTAAACCGGTTGTATTAAAGCTTTTTTTTTTTTTTTTTTAAGTATGGATGTCACTCTGCCGTAAGGAAAGGAAGAGTGTGGAGCTTGCGGGGTGCCAGGTGTTGTAAAAGTATAGGTTACCCATAGGTTTTACCATTTTCTAACATGCTAGGAGTCAAGAATTGTGAGGAGGAAAAAAAAAATCCCCAAATCAGGCTAAGAAAGTGGCAATGTAGAAGAAATGGTGCAGATCCTTTGGCTTTTTTGGTTGTTGGCCCAGAAGTCTACACCTGCCCCCCTCTGTTGAAGTAGAGACAATGGGTAGTATGAGAAATTGAGATTTAAAAAGCTGGATAAGAGCACTTAGCAGAGGATGGTTTCGATCCATCGACCTCTGGGTTATGGGCCCAGCACGCTTCCGCTGCGCCACTCTGCTGTTGCTTGCCTTCTAAGCTTGCCTTCTAAGCTTGCCTTCTAAGCTTGCCACTGCCTGTTTGCTAAGCTTGCAAATATGTTTCATGAGCAAGCAACGAGAGGAAAAATGTCCCGTGTTTTGAGAAGATCTGCAATCAAAACTATTGGAGAATGCGGGCATCGATCCCGCTACTTCTCGCATGCGAAGCGAGCGCTCTACCATTTGAGCTAATTCCCCATTTGTGCCGCTGGGCTGTGGTGCTTGAGACACTACAGGTGTGATTTACCCATGTTGGTAAACCGGTTGTATTAAAGCTTTTTTTTTTTTTTTTTAAGTATGGATGTCACTCTGCCGTAAGGAAAGGAAGAGTGTGGAGCTTGCGGGGTGCCAGGTGTTGTAAAAGTATAGGTTACCCATAGGTTTTACCATTTTCTAACATGCTAGGAGTCAAGAATTGTGAGGAGGAAAAAAAAAATCCCCAAATCAGGCTAAGAAAGTGGCAATGTAGAAGAAATGGTGCAGATCCTTTGGCTTTTTTGGTTGTTGGCCCAGAGGTCTACACCTGCCCCCCTCTGTTGAAGTAGAGACAATGGGTAGTATGAGAAATTGAGATTTAAAAAGCTGGATAAGAGCACTTAGCAGAGGATGGTTTCGATCCATCGACCTCTGGGTTATGGGCCCAGCACGCTTCCGCTGCGCCACTCTGCTGTTGCTTGCCTTCTAAGCTTGCCACTGCCTGTTTCCTAAGCTTGCAAATATGTTTCATGAGCAAGCAACGAGAGGAAAAATGTCCCGTGTTTTGAGAAGATCTGCAATCAAAACTATTGGAGAATGCGGGCATCGATCCCGCTACTTCTCGCATGCAAAGCGAGCGCTCTACCATTTGAGCTAATTCCCCATTTGTGCCGCTGGGCTGTGGTGTTTGAGACACTACAGGTGTGATTTACCCATGTTGGTAAACCGGTTGTATTAAAGCTTTTTTTTTTTTTTTTTTAAGTATGGATGTCACTCTGCCGTAAGGAAAGGAAGAGTGTGGAGCTTGCGGGGTGACAGGTGTTGTAAAAGTATAGGTTACCCATAGGTTTTACCATTTTCTAACATGCTAGGAGTCAAGAATTGTGAGGAGGAAAAAAAAAATCCCCAAATCAGGCTAAGAAAGTGGCAATGTAGAAGAAATGGTGCAGATCCTTTGGCTTTTTTGGTTGTTGGCCCAGAAGTCTACACCTGCCCCCCTCTGTTGAAGTAGAGACAATGGGTAGTATGAGAAATTGAGATTTAAAAAGCTGGATAAGAGCACTTAGCAGAGGATGGTTTCGATCCATCGACCTCTGGGTTATGGGCCCAGCACGCTTCCGCTGCGCCACTCTGCTGTTGCTTGCCTTCTAAGCTTGCCACTGCCTGTTTCCTAAGCTTGCAAATATGTTTCATGAGCAAGCAACGAGAGGAAAAATGTCCCGTGTTTTGAGAAGATCTGCAATCAAAACTATTGGAGAATGCGGGCATCGATCCCGCTACTTCTCGCATGCAAAGCGAGCGCTCTACCATTTGAGCTAATTCCCCATTTGTGCCGCTGGGCTGTGGTGCTTGAGACACTACAGGTGTGATTTACCCATGTTGGTAAACCGGTTGTATTAAAGCTTTTTTTTTTTTTTTTTTAAGTATGGATGTCACTCTGCCGTAAGGAAAGGAAGAGTGTGGAGCTTGCGGGGTGCCAGGTGTTGTAAAAGTATAGGTTACCCATAGGTTTTACCATTTTCTAACATGCTAGGAGTCAAGAATTGTGAGGAGGAAAAAAAAAATCCCCAAATCAGGCTAAGAAAGTGGCAATGTAGAAGAAATGGTGCAGATCCTTTGGCTTTTTTGGTTGTTGGCCCAGAAGTCTACACCTGCCCCCCTCTGTTGAAGTAGAGACAATGGGTAGTATGAGAAATTGAGATTTAAAAAGCTGGATAAGAGCACTTAGCAGAGGATGGTTTCGATCCATCGACCTCTGGGTTATGGGCCCAGCACGCTTCCGCTGCGCCACTCTGCTGTTGCTTGCCTTCTAAGCTTGCCTTCTAAGCTTGCCTTCTAAGCTTGCCACTGCCTGTTTGCTAAGCTTGCAAATATGTTTCATGAGCAAGCAACGAGAGGAAAAATGTCCCGTGTTTTGAGAAGATCTGCAATCAAAACTATTGGAGAATGCGGGCATCGATCCCGCTAATTCTCGCATGCGAAGCGAGCGCTCTACCATTTGAGCTAATTCCCCATTTGTGCCGCTGGGCTGTGGTGCTTGAGACACTACAGGTGTGATTTACCCATGTTGGTAAACCGGTTGCATTAAAGCTTTTTCTTTTTTTTTTTTTTTAAGTATGGATGTCACTCTGCCGTAAGGAAAGGAAGAGTGTGGAGCTTGCGGGGTGCCAGGTGTTGTAAAAGTATAGGTTACCCATAGGTTTTACCATTTTCTAACATGCTAGGAGTCAAGAATTGTGAGGAGGAAAAAAAAAATCCCCAAATCAGGCTAAGAAAGTGGCAATGTAGAAGAAATGGTGCAGATCCTTTGGCTTTTTTGGTTGTTGGCCCAGAGGTCTACACCTGCCCCCCTCTGTTGAAGTAGAGACAATGGGTAGTATGAGAAATTGAGATTTAAAAAGCTGGATAAGAGCACTTAGCAGAGGATGGTTTCGATCCATCGACCTCTGGGTTATGGGCCCAGCACGCTTCCGCTGCGCCACTCTGCTGTTGCTTGCCTTCTAAGCTTGCCACTGCCTGTTTGATAAGCTTGCAAATATGTTTCATGAGCAAGCAACGAGAGGAAAAATGTCCCGTGTTTTGAGAAGATCTGCAATCAAAACTATTGGAGAATGCGGGCATCGATCCCGCTACTTCTCGCATGCGAAGCGAGCGCTCTACCATTTGAGCTAATTCCCCATTTGTGCCGCTGGGCTGTGGTGCTTGAGACGCCACAGGTGTGATTTACCCATGTTGGTAAACCGGTTGTATTAAAGCTTTTTTTTTTTTTTTTTTAAGTATGGATGTCACTCTGCCGTAAGGAAAGGAAGAGTGTGGAGCTTGCGGGGTGCCAGGTGTTGTAAAAGTATAGGTTACCCATAGGTTTTACCATTTTCTAACATGCTAGGAGTCAAGAATTGTGAGGAGGAAAAAAAAAATCCCAAAATCAGGCTAAGAAAGTGGCAATGTAGAAGAAATGGTGCAGATCCTTTGGCTTTTTTGGTTGTTGGCCCAGAAGTCTACACCTGCCCCCCTCTGTTGAAGTAGAGACAATGGGTAGTATGAGAAATTGAGATTTAAAAAGCTGGATAAGAGCACTTAGCAGAGGATGGTTTCGATCCATCGACCTCTGGGTTATGGGCCCAGCACGCTTCCGCTGCGCCACTCTGCTGTTGCTTGTCTTCTAAGCTTGCCACTGCCTGTTTGATAAGCTTGCAAATATGTTTCATGAGCAAGCAACGAGAGGAAAAATGTCCCGTGTTTTGAGAAGATCTGCAATCAAAACTATTGGAGAATGCGGGCATCGATCCCGCTACTTCTCGCATGCGAAGCGAGCGCTCTACCATTTGAGCTAATTCCCCATTTGTGCCGCTGGGCTGTGGTGCTTGAGACACTACAGGTGTGATTTACCCATGTTGGTAAACCGGTTGTATTAAAGCTTTTTTTTTTTTTTTTTTAAGTATGGATGTCACTCTGCCGTAAGGAAAGGAAGAGTGTGGAGCTTGCGGGGTGCCAGGTGTTGTAAAAGTATAGGTTACCCATAGGTTTTACCATTTTCTAACATGCTAGGAGTCAAGAATTGTGAGGAGGAAAAAAAAAATCCCCAAATCAGGCTAAGAAAGTGGCAATGTAGAAGAAATGGTGCAGATCCTTTGGCTTTTTTGGTTGTTGGCCCAGAAGTCTACACCTGCCCCCCTCTGTTGAAGTAGAGACAATGGGTAGTATGAGAAATTGAGATTTAAAAAGCTGGATAAGAGCACTTAGCAGAGGATGGTTTCGATCCATCGACCTCTGGGTTATGGGCCCAGCACGCTTCCGCTGCGCCACTCTGCTGTTGCTTGCCTTCTAAGCTTGCCTTCTAAGCTTGCCTTCTAAGCTTGCCACTGCCTGTTTGCTAAGCTTGCAAATATGTTTCATGAGCAAGCAACGAGAGGAAAAATGTCCCGTGTTTTGAGAAGATCTGCAATCAAAACTATTGGAGAATGCGGGCATCGATCCCGCTACTTCTCGCATGCGAAGCGAGCGCTCTACCATTTGAGCTAATTCCCCATTTGTGCCGCTGGGCTGTGGTGCTTGAGACACTACAGGTGTGATTTACCCATGTTGGTAAACCGGTTGTATTAAAGCTTTTTTTTTTTTTTTTTTAAGTATGGATGTCACTCTGCCGTAAGGAAAGGAAGAGTGTGGAGCTTGCGGGGTGCCAGGTGTTGTAAAAGTATAGGTTACCCATAGGTTTTACCATTTTCTAACATGCTAGGAGTCAAGAATTGTGAGGAGGAAAAAAAAAATCCCCAAATCAGGCTAAGAAAGTGGCAATGTAGAAGAAATGGTGCAGATCCTTTGGCTTTTTTGGTTGTTGGCCCAGAGGTCTACACCTGCCCCCCTCTGTTGAAGTAGAGACAATGGGTAGTATGAGAAATTGAGATTTAAAAAGCTGGATAAGAGCACTTAGCAGAGGATGGTTTCGATCCATCGACCTCTGGGTTATGGGCCCAGCACGCTTCCGCTGCGCCACTCTGCTGTTGCTTGCCTTCTAAGCTTGCCACTGCCTGTTTCCTAAGCTTGCAAATATGTTTCATGAGCAAGCAACGAGAGGAAAAATGTCCCGTGTTTTGAGAAGATCTGCAATCAAAACTATTGGAGAATGCGGGCATCGATCCCGCTACTTCTCGCATGCAAAGCGAGCGCTCTACCATTTGAGCTAATTCCCCATTTGTGCCGCTGGGCTGTGGTGTTTGAGACACTACAGGTGTGATTTACCCATGTTGGTAAACCGGTTGTATTAAAGCTTTTTTTTTTTTTTTTTTAAGTATGGATGTCACTCTGCCGTAAGGAAAGGAAGAGTGTGGAGCTTGCGGGGTGACAGGTGTTGTAAAAGTATAGGTTACCCATAGGTTTTACCATTTTCTAACATGCTAGGAGTCAAGAATTGTGAGGAGGAAAAAAAAAATCCCCAAATCAGGCTAAGAAAGTGGCAATGTAGAAGAAATGGTGCAGATCCTTTGGCTTTTTTGGTTGTTGGCCCAGAAGTCTACACCTGCCCCCCTCTGTTGAAGTAGAGACAATGGGTAGTATGAGAAATTGAGATTTAAAAAGCTGGATAAGAGCACTTAGCAGAGGATGGTTTCGATCCATCGACCTCTGGGTTATGGGCCCAGCACGCTTCCGCTGCGCCACTCTGCTGTTGCTTGCCTTCTAAGCTTGCCACTGCCTGTTTCCTAAGCTTGCAAATATGTTTCATGAGCAAGCAACGAGAGGAAAAATGTCCCGTGTTTTGAGAAGATCTGCAATCAAAACTATTGGAGAATGCGGGCATCGATCCCGCTACTTCTCGCATGCAAAGCGAGCGCTCTACCATTTGAGCTAATTCCCCATTTGTGCCGCTGGGCTGTGGTGCTTGAGACACCACAGGTGTGATTTACCCATGTTGGTAAACCGGTTGCATTAAAGCTTTTTTTTTTTTTTTTTTTTTTTTTTTTAAGTATGGATGTCACTCTGCCGTAAGGAAAGGAAGAGTGTGGAGCTTGCGGGGTGCCAGGTGTTGTAAAAGTATAGGTTACCCATAGGTTTTACCATTTTCTAACATGCTAGGAGTCAAGAATTGTGAGGAGGAAAAAAAAAATCCCCAAATCAGGCTAAGAAAGTGGCAATGTAGAAGAAATGGTGCAGATCCTTTGGCTTTTTTGGTTGTTGGCCCAGAAGTCTACACCTGCCCCCCTCTGTTGAAGTAGAGACAATGGGTAGTATGAGAAATTGAGATTTAAAAAGCTGGATAAGAGCACTTAGCAGAGGATGGTTTCGATCCATCGACCTCTGGGTTATGGGCCCAGCACGCTTCCGCTGCGCCACTCTGCTGTTGCTTGCCTTCTAAGCTTGCCACTGCCTGTTTGATAAGCTTGCAAATATGTTTCATGAGCAAGCAACGAGAGGAAAAATGTCCCGTGTTTTGAGAAGATCTGCAATCAAAACTATTGGAGAATGCGGGCATCGATCCCGCTACTTCTCGCATGCGAAGCGAGCGCTCTACCATTTGAGCTAATTCCCCATTTGTGCCGCTGGGCTGTGGTGCTTGAGACACTACAGGTGTGATTTACCCATATTGGTAAACCGGTTGTATTAAAGCTTTTTTTTTTTTTTTTTTAAGTATGGATGTCACTCTGCCGTAAGGAAAGGAAGAGTGTGGAGCTTGCGGGGTGCCAGGTGTTGTAAAAGTATAGGTTACCCATAGGTTTTACCATTTTCTAACATGCTAGGAGTCAAGAATTGTGAGGAGGAAAAAAAAAATCCCAAAATCAGGCTAAGAAAGTGGCAATGTAGAAGAAATGGTGCAGATCCTTTGGCTTTTTTGGTTGTTGGCCCAGAAGTCTACACCTGCCCCCCTCTGTTGAAGTAGAGACAATGGGTAGTATGAGAAATTGAGATTTAAAAAGCTGGATAAGAGCACTTAGCAGAGGATGGTTTCGATCCATCGACCTCTGGGTTATGGGCCCAGCACGCTTCCGCTGCGCCACTCTGCTGTTGCTTGTCTTCTAAGCTTGCCACTGCCTGTTTGATAAGCTTGCAAATATGTTTCATGAGCAAGCAACGAGAGGAAAAATGTCCCGTGTTTTGAGAAGATCTGCAATCAAAACTATTGGAGAATGCGGGCATCGATCCCGCTACTTCTCGCATGCGAAGCGAGCGCTCTACCATTTGAGCTAATTCCCCATTTGTGCCGCTGGGCTGTGGTGCTTGAGACACTACAGGTGTGATTTACCCATGTTGGTAAACCGGTTGTATTAAAGCTTTTTTTTTTTTTTTTTTAAGTATGGATGTCACTCTGCCGTAAGGAAAGGAAGAGTGTGGAGCTTGCGGGGTGCCAGGTGTTGTAAAAGTATAGGTTACCCATAGGTTTTACCATTTTCTAACATGCTAGGAGTCAAGAATTGTGAGGAGGAAAAAAAAAATCCCCAAATCAGGCTAAGAAAGTGGCAATGTAGAAGAAATGGTGCAGATCCTTTGGCTTTTTTGGTTGTTGGCCCAGAAGTCTACACCTGCCCCCCTCTGTTGAAGTAGAGACAATGGGTAGTATGAGAAATTGAGATTTAAAAAGCTGGATAAGAGCACTTAGCAGAGGATGGTTTCGATCCATCGACCTCTGGGTTATGGGCCCAGCACGCTTCCGCTGCGCCACTCTGCTGTTGCTTGCCTTCTAAGCTTGCCTTCTAAGCTTGCCTTCTAAGCTTGCCACTGCCTGTTTGCTAAGCTTGCAAATATGTTTCATGAGCAAGCAACGAGAGGAAAAATGTCCCGTGTTTTGAGAAGATCTGCAATCAAAACTATTGGAGAATGCGGGCATCGATCCCGCTACTTCTCGCATGCGAAGCGAGCGCTCTACCATTTGAGCTAATTCCCCATTTGTGCCGCTGGGCTGTGGTGCTTGAGACACTACAGGTGTGATTTACCCATGTTGGTAAACCGGTTGTATTAAAGCTTTTTTTTTTTTTTTTTTAAGTATGGATGTCACTCTGCCGTAAGGAAAGGAAGAGTGTGGAGCTTGCGGGGTGCCAGGTGTTGTAAAAGTATAGGTTACCCATAGGTTTTACCATTTTCTAACATGCTAGGAGTCAAGAATTGTGAGGAGGAAAAAAAAAATCCCCAAATCAGGCTAAGAAAGTGGCAATGTAGAAGAAATGGTGCAGATCCTTTGGCTTTTTTGGTTGTTGGCCCAGAGGTCTACACCTGCCCCCCTCTGTTGAAGTAGAGACAATGGGTAGTATGAGAAATTGAGATTTAAAAAGCTGGATAAGAGCACTTAGCAGAGGATGGTTTCGATCCATCGACCTCTGGGTTATGGGCCCAGCACGCTTCCGCTGCGCCACTCTGCTGTTGCTTGCCTTCTAAGCTTGCCACTGCCTGTTTCCTAAGCTTGCAAATATGTTTCATGAGCAAGCAACGAGAGGAAAAATGTCCCGTGTTTTGAGAAGATCTGCAATCAAAACTATTGGAGAATGCGGGCATCGATCCCGCTACTTCTCGCATGCAAAGCGAGCGCTCTACCATTTGAGCTAATTCCCCATTTGTGCCGCTGGGCTGTGGTGTTTGAGACACTACAGGTGTGATTTACCCATGTTGGTAAACCGGTTGTATTAAAGCTTTTTTTTTTTTTTTTTTAAGTATGGATGTCACTCTGCCGTAAGGAAAGGAAGAGTGTGGAGCTTGCGGGGTGACAGGTGTTGTAAAAGTATAGGTTACCCATAGGTTTTACCATTTTCTAACATGCTAGGAGTCAAGAATTGTGAGGAGGAAAAAAAAAATCCCCAAATCAGGCTAAGAAAGTGGCAATGTAGAAGAAATGGTGCAGATCCTTTGGCTTTTTTGGTTGTTGGCCCAGAAGTCTACACCTGCCCCCCTCTGTTGAAGTAGAGACAATGGGTAGTATGAGAAATTGAGATTTAAAAAGCTGGATAAGAGCACTTAGCAGAGGATGGTTTCGATCCATCGACCTCTGGGTTATGGGCCCAGCACGCTTCCGCTGCGCCACTCTGCTGTTGCTTGCCTTCTAAGCTTGCCACTGCCTGTTTCCTAAGCTTGCAAATATGTTTCATGAGCAAGCAACGAGAGGAAAAATGTCCCGTGTTTTGAGAAGATCTGCAATCAAAACTATTGGAGAATGCGGGCATCGATCCCGCTACTTCTCGCATGCAAAGCGAGCGCTCTACCATTTGAGCTAATTCCCCATTTGTGCCGCTGGGCTGTGGTGCTTGAGACACTACAGGTGTGATTTACCCATGTTGGTAAACCGGTTGTATTAAAGCTTTTTTTTTTTTTTTTTTAAGTATGGATGTCACTCTGCCGTAAGGAAAGGAAGAGTGTGGAGCTTGCGGGGTGCCAGGTGTTGTAAAAGTATAGGTTACCCATAGGTTTTACCATTTTCTAACATGCTAGGAGTCAAGAATTGTGAGGAGGAAAAAAAAAATCCCCAAATCAGGCTAAGAAAGTGGCAATGTAGAAGAAATGGTGCAGATCCTTTGGCTTTTTTGGTTGTTGGCCCAGAAGTCTACACCTGCCCCCCTCTGTTGAAGTAGAGACAATGGGTAGTATGAGAAATTGAGATTTAAAAAGCTGGATAAGAGCACTTAGCAGAGGATGGTTTCGATCCATCGACCTCTGGGTTATGGGCCCAGCACGCTTCCGCTGCGCCACTCTGCTGTTGCTTGCCTTCTAAGCTTGCCTTCTAAGCTTGCCTTCTAAGCTTGCCACTGCCTGTTTGCTAAGCTTGCAAATATGTTTCATGAGCAAGCAACGAGAGGAAAAATGTCCCGTGTTTTGAGAAGATCTGCAATCAAAACTATTGGAGAATGCGGGCATCGATCCCGCTAATTCTCGCATGCGAAGCGAGCGCTCTACCATTTGAGCTAATTCCCCATTTGTGCCGCTGGGCTGTGGTGCTTGAGACACTACAGGTGTGATTTACCCATGTTGGTAAACCGGTTGCATTAAAGCTTTTTCTTTTTTTTTTTTTTTAAGTATGGATGTCACTCTGCCGTAAGGAAAGGAAGAGTGTGGAGCTTGCGGGGTGCCAGGTGTTGTAAAAGTATAGGTTACCCATAGGTTTTACCATTTTCTAACATGCTAGGAGTCAAGAATTGTGAGGAGGAAAAAAAAAATCCCCAAATCAGGCTAAGAAAGTGGCAATGTAGAAGAAATGGTGCAGATCCTTTGGCTTTTTTGGTTGTTGGCCCAGAGGTCTACACCTGCCCCCCTCTGTTGAAGTAGAGACAATGGGTAGTATGAGAAATTGAGATTTAAAAAGCTGGATAAGAGCACTTAGCAGAGGATGGTTTCGATCCATCGACCTCTGGGTTATGGGCCCAGCACGCTTCCGCTGCGCCACTCTGCTGTTGCTTGCCTTCTAAGCTTGCCACTGCCTGTTTGATAAGCTTGCAAATATGTTTCATGAGCAAGCAACGAGAGGAAAAATGTCCCGTGTTTTGAGAAGATCTGCAATCAAAACTATTGGAGAATGCGGGCATCGATCCCGCTACTTCTCGCATGCGAAGCGAGCGCTCTACCATTTGAGCTAATTCCCCATTTGTGCCGCTGGGCTGTGGTGCTTGAGACGCCACAGGTGTGATTTACCCATGTTGGTAAACCGGTTGTATTAAAGCTTTTTTTTTTTTTTTTTTAAGTATGGATGTCACTCTGCCGTAAGGAAAGGAAGAGTGTGGAGCTTGCGGGGTGCCAGGTGTTGTAAAAGTATAGGTTACCCATAGGTTTTACCATTTTCTAACATGCTAGGAGTCAAGAATTGTGAGGAGGAAAAAAAAAATCCCAAAATCAGGCTAAGAAAGTGGCAATGTAGAAGAAATGGTGCAGATCCTTTGGCTTTTTTGGTTGTTGGCCCAGAAGTCTACACCTGCCCCCCTCTGTTGAAGTAGAGACAATGGGTAGTATGAGAAATTGAGATTTAAAAAGCTGGATAAGAGCACTTAGCAGAGGATGGTTTCGATCCATCGACCTCTGGGTTATGGGCCCAGCACGCTTCCGCTGCGCCACTCTGCTGTTGCTTGTCTTCTAAGCTTGCCACTGCCTGTTTGATAAGCTTGCAAATATGTTTCATGAGCAAGCAACGAGAGGAAAAATGTCCCGTGTTTTGAGAAGATCTGCAATCAAAACTATTGGAGAATGCGGGCATCGATCCCGCTACTTCTCGCATGCGAAGCGAGCGCTCTACCATTTGAGCTAATTCCCCATTTGTGCCGCTGGGCTGTGGTGCTTGAGACACTACAGGTGTGATTTACCCATGTTGGTAAACCGGTTGTATTAAAGCTTTTTTTTTTTTTTTTTTAAGTATGGATGTCACTCTGCCGTAAGGAAAGGAAGAGTGTGGAGCTTGCGGGGTGCCAGGTGTTGTAAAAGTATAGGTTACCCATAGGTTTTACCATTTTCTAACATGCTAGGAGTCAAGAATTGTGAGGAGGAAAAAAAAAATCCCCAAATCAGGCTAAGAAAGTGGCAATGTAGAAGAAATGGTGCAGATCCTTTGGCTTTTTTGGTTGTTGGCCCAGAAGTCTACACCTGCCCCCCTCTGTTGAAGTAGAGACAATGGGTAGTATGAGAAATTGAGATTTAAAAAGCTGGATAAGAGCACTTAGCAGAGGATGGTTTCGATCCATCGACCTCTGGGTTATGGGCCCAGCACGCTTCCGCTGCGCCACTCTGCTGTTGCTTGCCTTCTAAGCTTGCCTTCTAAGCTTGCCTTCTAAGCTTGCCACTGCCTGTTTGCTAAGCTTGCAAATATGTTTCATGAGCAAGCAACGAGAGGAAAAATGTCCCGTGTTTTGAGAAGATCTGCAATCAAAACTATTGGAGAATGCGGGCATCGATCCCGCTACTTCTCGCATGCGAAGCGAGCGCTCTACCATTTGAGCTAATTCCCCATTTGTGCCGCTGGGCTGTGGTGCTTGAGACACTACAGGTGTGATTTACCCATGTTGGTAAACCGGTTGTATTAAAGCTTTTTTTTTTTTTTTTTTAAGTATGGATGTCACTCTGCCGTAAGGAAAGGAAGAGTGTGGAGCTTGCGGGGTGCCAGGTGTTGTAAAAGTATAGGTTACCCATAGGTTTTACCATTTTCTAACATGCTAGGAGTCAAGAATTGTGAGGAGGAAAAAAAAAATCCCCAAATCAGGCTAAGAAAGTGGCAATGTAGAAGAAATGGTGCAGATCCTTTGGCTTTTTTGGTTGTTGGCCCAGAGGTCTACACCTGCCCCCCTCTGTTGAAGTAGAGACAATGGGTAGTATGAGAAATTGAGATTTAAAAAGCTGGATAAGAGCACTTAGCAGAGGATGGTTTCGATCCATCGACCTCTGGGTTATGGGCCCAGCACGCTTCCGCTGCGCCACTCTGCTGTTGCTTGCCTTCTAAGCTTGCCACTGCCTGTTTCCTAAGCTTGCAAATATGTTTCATGAGCAAGCAACGAGAGGAAAAATGTCCCGTGTTTTGAGAAGATCTGCAATCAAAACTATTGGAGAATGCGGGCATCGATCCCGCTACTTCTCGCATGCAAAGCGAGCGCTCTACCATTTGAGCTAATTCCCCATTTGTGCCGCTGGGCTGTGGTGTTTGAGACACTACAGGTGTGATTTACCCATGTTGGTAAACCGGTTGTATTAAAGCTTTTTTTTTTTTTTTTTTAAGTATGGATGTCACTCTGCCGTAAGGAAAGGAAGAGTGTGGAGCTTGCGGGGTGACAGGTGTTGTAAAAGTATAGGTTACCCATAGGTTTTACCATTTTCTAACATGCTAGGAGTCAAGAATTGTGAGGAGGAAAAAAAAAATCCCCAAATCAGGCTAAGAAAGTGGCAATGTAGAAGAAATGGTGCAGATCCTTTGGCTTTTTTGGTTGTTGGCCCAGAAGTCTACACCTGCCCCCCTCTGTTGAAGTAGAGACAATGGGTAGTATGAGAAATTGAGATTTAAAAAGCTGGATAAGAGCACTTAGCAGAGGATGGTTTCGATCCATCGACCTCTGGGTTATGGGCCCAGCACGCTTCCGCTGCGCCACTCTGCTGTTGCTTGCCTTCTAAGCTTGCCACTGCCTGTTTCCTAAGCTTGCAAATATGTTTCATGAGCAAGCAACGAGAGGAAAAATGTCCCGTGTTTTGAGAAGATCTGCAATCAAAACTATTGGAGAATGCGGGCATCGATCCCGCTACTTCTCGCATGCAAAGCGAGCGCTCTACCATTTGAGCTAATTCCCCA
Organism: Rhinoderma darwinii; assembly: GCF_050947455.1. Classification (NCBI taxonomy): domain Eukaryota; kingdom Metazoa; phylum Chordata; class Amphibia; order Anura; family Rhinodermatidae; genus Rhinoderma; species Rhinoderma darwinii. The sequence continues at coordinate 494,626 of NC_134690.1, read as the reverse complement.
TTTGTGCCGCTGGGCTGTGGTGCTTGAGACACCACAGGTGTGATTTACCCATGTTGGTAAACCGGTTGCATTAAAGCTTTTTTTTTTTTTTTTTTTTTTTTTTTAAGTATGGATGTCACTCTGCCGTAAGGAAAGGAAGAGTGTGGAGCTTGCGGGGTGCCAGGTGTTGTAAAAGTATAGGTTACCCATAGGTTTTACCATTTTCTAACATGCTAGGAGTCAAGAATTGTGAGGAGGAAAAAAAAAATCCCCAAATCAGGCTAAGAAAGTGGCAATGTAGAAGAAATGGTGCAGATCCTTTGGCTTTTTTGGTTGTTGGCCCAGAAGTCTACACCTGCCCCCCTCTGTTGAAGTAGAGACAATGGGTAGTATGAGAAATTGAGATTTAAAAAGCTGGATAAGAGCACTTAGCAGAGGATGGTTTCGATCCATCGACCTCTGGGTTATGGGCCCAGCACGCTTCCGCTGCGCCACTCTGCTGTTGCTTGCCTTCTAAGCTTGCCACTGCCTGTTTGATAAGCTTGCAAATATGTTTCATGAGCAAGCAACGAGAGGAAAAATGTCCCGTGTTTTGAGAAGATCTGCAATCAAAACTATTGGAGAATGCGGGCATCGATCCCGCTACTTCTCGCATGCGAAGCGAGCGCTCTACCATTTGAGCTAATTCCCCATTTGTGCCGCTGGGCTGTGGTGCTTGAGACACTACAGGTGTGATTTACCCATATTGGTAAACCGGTTGTATTAAAGCTTTTTTTTTTTTTTTTTTAAGTATGGATGTCACTCTGCCGTAAGGAAAGGAAGAGTGTGGAGCTTGCGGGGTGCCAGGTGTTGTAAAAGTATAGGTTACCCATAGGTTTTACCATTTTCTAACATGCTAGGAGTCAAGAATTGTGAGGAGGAAAAAAAAAATCCCAAAATCAGGCTAAGAAAGTGGCAATGTAGAAGAAATGGTGCAGATCCTTTGGCTTTTTTGGTTGTTGGCCCAGAAGTCTACACCTGCCCCCCTCTGTTGAAGTAGAGACAATGGGTAGTATGAGAAATTGAGATTTAAAAAGCTGGATAAGAGCACTTAGCAGAGGATGGTTTCGATCCATCGACCTCTGGGTTATGGGCCCAGCACGCTTCCGCTGCGCCACTCTGCTGTTGCTTGTCTTCTAAGCTTGCCACTGCCTGTTTGATAAGCTTGCAAATATGTTTCATGAGCAAGCAACGAGAGGAAAAATGTCCCGTGTTTTGAGAAGATCTGCAATCAAAACTATTGGAGAATGCGGGCATCGATCCCGCTACTTCTCGCATGCGAAGCGAGCGCTCTACCATTTGAGCTAATTCCCCATTTGTGCCGCTGGGCTGTGGTGCTTGAGACACTACAGGTGTGATTTACCCATGTTGGTAAACCGGTTGTATTAAAGCTTTTTTTTTTTTTTTTTTAAGTATGGATGTCACTCTGCCGTAAGGAAAGGAAGAGTGTGGAGCTTGCGGGGTGCCAGGTGTTGTAAAAGTATAGGTTACCCATAGGTTTTACCATTTTCTAACATGCTAGGAGTCAAGAATTGTGAGGAGGAAAAAAAAAATCCCCAAATCAGGCTAAGAAAGTGGCAATGTAGAAGAAATGGTGCAGATCCTTTGGCTTTTTTGGTTGTTGGCCCAGAAGTCTACACCTGCCCCCCTCTGTTGAAGTAGAGACAATGGGTAGTATGAGAAATTGAGATTTAAAAAGCTGGATAAGAGCACTTAGCAGAGGATGGTTTCGATCCATCGACCTCTGGGTTATGGGCCCAGCACGCTTCCGCTGCGCCACTCTGCTGTTGCTTGCCTTCTAAGCTTGCCTTCTAAGCTTGCCTTCTAAGCTTGCCACTGCCTGTTTGCTAAGCTTGCAAATATGTTTCATGAGCAAGCAACGAGAGGAAAAATGTCCCGTGTTTTGAGAAGATCTGCAATCAAAACTATTGGAGAATGCGGGCATCGATCCCGCTACTTCTCGCATGCGAAGCGAGCGCTCTACCATTTGAGCTAATTCCCCATTTGTGCCGCTGGGCTGTGGTGCTTGAGACACTACAGGTGTGATTTACCCATGTTGGTAAACCGGTTGTATTAAAGCTTTTTTTTTTTTTTTTTTAAGTATGGATGTCACTCTGCCGTAAGGAAAGGAAGAGTGTGGAGCTTGCGGGGTGCCAGGTGTTGTAAAAGTATAGGTTACCCATAGGTTTTACCATTTTCTAACATGCTAGGAGTCAAGAATTGTGAGGAGGAAAAAAAAAATCCCCAAATCAGGCTAAGAAAGTGGCAATGTAGAAGAAATGGTGCAGATCCTTTGGCTTTTTTGGTTGTTGGCCCAGAGGTCTACACCTGCCCCCCTCTGTTGAAGTAGAGACAATGGGTAGTATGAGAAATTGAGATTTAAAAAGCTGGATAAGAGCACTTAGCAGAGGATGGTTTCGATCCATCGACCTCTGGGTTATGGGCCCAGCACGCTTCCGCTGCGCCACTCTGCTGTTGCTTGCCTTCTAAGCTTGCCACTGCCTGTTTCCTAAGCTTGCAAATATGTTTCATGAGCAAGCAACGAGAGGAAAAATGTCCCGTGTTTTGAGAAGATCTGCAATCAAAACTATTGGAGAATGCGGGCATCGATCCCGCTACTTCTCGCATGCAAAGCGAGCGCTCTACCATTTGAGCTAATTCCCCATTTGTGCCGCTGGGCTGTGGTGTTTGAGACACTACAGGTGTGATTTACCCATGTTGGTAAACCGGTTGTATTAAAGCTTTTTTTTTTTTTTTTTTAAGTATGGATGTCACTCTGCCGTAAGGAAAGGAAGAGTGTGGAGCTTGCGGGGTGACAGGTGTTGTAAAAGTATAGGTTACCCATAGGTTTTACCATTTTCTAACATGCTAGGAGTCAAGAATTGTGAGGAGGAAAAAAAAAATCCCCAAATCAGGCTAAGAAAGTGGCAATGTAGAAGAAATGGTGCAGATCCTTTGGCTTTTTTGGTTGTTGGCCCAGAAGTCTACACCTGCCCCCCTCTGTTGAAGTAGAGACAATGGGTAGTATGAGAAATTGAGATTTAAAAAGCTGGATAAGAGCACTTAGCAGAGGATGGTTTCGATCCATCGACCTCTGGGTTATGGGCCCAGCACGCTTCCGCTGCGCCACTCTGCTGTTGCTTGCCTTCTAAGCTTGCCACTGCCTGTTTCCTAAGCTTGCAAATATGTTTCATGAGCAAGCAACGAGAGGAAAAATGTCCCGTGTTTTGAGAAGATCTGCAATCAAAACTATTGGAGAATGCGGGCATCGATCCCGCTACTTCTCGCATGCAAAGCGAGCGCTCTACCATTTGAGCTAATTCCCCATTTGTGCCGCTGGGCTGTGGTGCTTGAGACACCACAGGTGTGATTTACCCATGTTGGTAAACCGGTTGCATTAAAGCTTTTTTTTTTTTTTTTTTTTTTTTTTTAAGTATGGATGTCACTCTGCCGTAAGGAAAGGAAGAGTGTGGAGCTTGCGGGGTGCCAGGTGTTGTAAAAGTATAGGTTACCCATAGGTTTTACCATTTTCTAACATGCTAGGAGTCAAGAATTGTGAGGAGGAAAAAAAAAATCCCCAAATCAGGCTAAGAAAGTGGCAATGTAGAAGAAATGGTGCAGATCCTTTGGCTTTTTTGGTTGTTGGCCCAGAAGTCTACACCTGCCCCCCTCTGTTGAAGTAGAGACAATGGGTAGTATGAGAAATTGAGATTTAAAAAGCTGGATAAGAGCACTTAGCAGAGGATGGTTTCGATCCATCGACCTCTGGGTTATGGGCCCAGCACGCTTCCGCTGCGCCACTCTGCTGTTGCTTGCCTTCTAAGCTTGCCACTGCCTGTTTGATAAGCTTGCAAATATGTTTCATGAGCAAGCAACGAGAGGAAAAATGTCCCGTGTTTTGAGAAGATCTGCAATCAAAACTATTGGAGAATGCGGGCATCGATCCCGCTACTTCTCGCATGCGAAGCGAGCGCTCTACCATTTGAGCTAATTCCCCATTTGTGCCGCTGGGCTGTGGTGCTTGAGACACTACAGGTGTGATTTACCCATATTGGTAAACCGGTTGTATTAAAGCTTTTTTTTTTTTTTTTTTAAGTATGGATGTCACTCTGCCGTAAGGAAAGGAAGAGTGTGGAGCTTGCGGGGTGCCAGGTGTTGTAAAAGTATAGGTTACCCATAGGTTTTACCATTTTCTAACATGCTAGGAGTCAAGAATTGTGAGGAGGAAAAAAAAAATCCCAAAATCAGGCTAAGAAAGTGGCAATGTAGAAGAAATGGTGCAGATCCTTTGGCTTTTTTGGTTGTTGGCCCAGAAGTCTACACCTGCCCCCCTCTGTTGAAGTAGAGACAATGGGTAGTATGAGAAATTGAGATTTAAAAAGCTGGATAAGAGCACTTAGCAGAGGATGGTTTCGATCCATCGACCTCTGGGTTATGGGCCCAGCACGCTTCCGCTGCGCCACTCTGCTGTTGCTTGTCTTCTAAGCTTGCCACTGCCTGTTTGATAAGCTTGCAAATATGTTTCATGAGCAAGCAACGAGAGGAAAAATGTCCCGTGTTTTGAGAAGATCTGCAATCAAAACTATTGGAGAATGCGGGCATCGATCCCGCTACTTCTCGCATGCGAAGCGAGCGCTCTACCATTTGAGCTAATTCCCCATTTGTGCCGCTGGGCTGTGGTGCTTGAGACACTACAGGTGTGATTTACCCATGTTGGTAAACCGGTTGTATTAAAGCTTTTTTTTTTTTTTTTTTAAGTATGGATGTCACTCTGCCGTAAGGAAAGGAAGAGTGTGGAGCTTGCGGGGTGCCAGGTGTTGTAAAAGTATAGGTTACCCATAGGTTTTACCATTTTCTAACATGCTAGGAGTCAAGAATTGTGAGGAGGAAAAAAAAAATCCCCAAATCAGGCTAAGAAAGTGGCAATGTAGAAGAAATGGTGCAGATCCTTTGGCTTTTTTGGTTGTTGGCCCAGAAGTCTACACCTGCCCCCCTCTGTTGAAGTAGAGACAATGGGTAGTATGAGAAATTGAGATTTAAAAAGCTGGATAAGAGCACTTAGCAGAGGATGGTTTCGATCCATCGACCTCTGGGTTATGGGCCCAGCACGCTTCCGCTGCGCCACTCTGCTGTTGCTTGCCTTCTAAGCTTGCCTTCTAAGCTTGCCTTCTAAGCTTGCCACTGCCTGTTTGCTAAGCTTGCAAATATGTTTCATGAGCAAGCAACGAGAGGAAAAATGTCCCGTGTTTTGAGAAGATCTGCAATCAAAACTATTGGAGAATGCGGGCATCGATCCCGCTACTTCTCGCATGCGAAGCGAGCGCTCTACCATTTGAGCTAATTCCCCATTTGTGCCGCTGGGCTGTGGTGCTTGAGACACTACAGGTGTGATTTACCCATGTTGGTAAACCGGTTGTATTAAAGCTTTTTTTTTTTTTTTTTTAAGTATGGATGTCACTCTGCCGTAAGGAAAGGAAGAGTGTGGAGCTTGCGGGGTGCCAGGTGTTGTAAAAGTATAGGTTACCCATAGGTTTTACCATTTTCTAACATGCTAGGAGTCAAGAATTGTGAGGAGGAAAAAAAAAATCCCCAAATCAGGCTAAGAAAGTGGCAATGTAGAAGAAATGGTGCAGATCCTTTGGCTTTTTTGGTTGTTGGCCCAGAGGTCTACACCTGCCCCCCTCTGTTGAAGTAGAGACAATGGGTAGTATGAGAAATTGAGATTTAAAAAGCTGGATAAGAGCACTTAGCAGAGGATGGTTTCGATCCATCGACCTCTGGGTTATGGGCCCAGCACGCTTCCGCTGCGCCACTCTGCTGTTGCTTGCCTTCTAAGCTTGCCACTGCCTGTTTCCTAAGCTTGCAAATATGTTTCATGAGCAAGCAACGAGAGGAAAAATGTCCCGTGTTTTGAGAAGATCTGCAATCAAAACTATTGGAGAATGCGGGCATCGATCCCGCTACTTCTCGCATGCAAAGCGAGCGCTCTACCATTTGAGCTAATTCCCCATTTGTGCCGCTGGGCTGTGGTGTTTGAGACACTACAGGTGTGATTTACCCATGTTGGTAAACCGGTTGTATTAAAGCTTTTTTTTTTTTTTTTTTAAGTATGGATGTCACTCTGCCGTAAGGAAAGGAAGAGTGTGGAGCTTGCGGGGTGACAGGTGTTGTAAAAGTATAGGTTACCCATAGGTTTTACCATTTTCTAACATGCTAGGAGTCAAGAATTGTGAGGAGGAAAAAAAAAATCCCCAAATCAGGCTAAGAAAGTGGCAATGTAGAAGAAATGGTGCAGATCCTTTGGCTTTTTTGGTTGTTGGCCCAGAAGTCTACACCTGCCCCCCTCTGTTGAAGTAGAGACAATGGGTAGTATGAGAAATTGAGATTTAAAAAGCTGGATAAGAGCACTTAGCAGAGGATGGTTTCGATCCATCGACCTCTGGGTTATGGGCCCAGCACGCTTCCGCTGCGCCACTCTGCTGTTGCTTGCCTTCTAAGCTTGCCACTGCCTGTTTCCTAAGCTTGCAAATATGTTTCATGAGCAAGCAACGAGAGGAAAAATGTCCCGTGTTTTGAGAAGATCTGCAATCAAAACTATTGGAGAATGCGGGCATCGATCCCGCTACTTCTCGCATGCAAAGCGAGCGCTCTACCATTTGAGCTAATTCCCCATTTGTGCCGCTGGGCTGTGGTGCTTGAGACACCACAGGTGTGATTTACCCATGTTGGTAAACCGGTTGCATTAAAGCTTTTTTTTTTTTTTTTTTTTTTTTTTTAAGTATGGATGTCACTCTGCCGTAAGGAAAGGAAGAGTGTGGAGCTTGCGGGGTGCCAGGTGTTGTAAAAGTATAGGTTACCCATAGGTTTTACCATTTTCTAACATGCTAGGAGTCAAGAATTGTGAGGAGGAAAAAAAAAATCCCCAAATCAGGCTAAGAAAGTGGCAATGTAGAAGAAATGGTGCAGATCCTTTGGCTTTTTTGGTTGTTGGCCCAGAAGTCTACACCTGCCCCCCTCTGTTGAAGTAGAGACAATGGGTAGTATGAGAAATTGAGATTTAAAAAGCTGGATAAGAGCACTTAGCAGAGGATGGTTTCGATCCATCGACCTCTGGGTTATGGGCCCAGCACGCTTCCGCTGCGCCACTCTGCTGTTGCTTGCCTTCTAAGCTTGCCACTGCCTGTTTGATAAGCTTGCAAATATGTTTCATGAGCAAGCAACGAGAGGAAAAATGTCCCGTGTTTTGAGAAGATCTGCAATCAAAACTATTGGAGAATGCGGGCATCGATCCCGCTACTTCTCGCATGCGAAGCGAGCGCTCTACCATTTGAGCTAATTCCCCATTTGTGCCGCTGGGCTGTGGTGCTTGAGACACTACAGGTGTGATTTACCCATATTGGTAAACCGGTTGTATTAAAGCTTTTTTTTTTTTTTTTTTAAGTATGGATGTCACTCTGCCGTAAGGAAAGGAAGAGTGTGGAGCTTGCGGGGTGCCAGGTGTTGTAAAAGTATAGGTTACCCATAGGTTTTACCATTTTCTAACATGCTAGGAGTCAAGAATTGTGAGGAGGAAAAAAAAAATCCCCAAATCAGGCTAAGAAAGTGGCAATGTAGAAGAAATGGTGCAGATCCTTTGGCTTTTTTGGTTGTTGGCCCAGAAGTCTACACCTGCCCCCCTCTGTTGAAGTAGAGACAATGGGTAGTATGAGAAATTGAGATTTAAAAAGCTGGATAAGAGCACTTAGCAGAGGATGGTTTCGATCCATCGACCTCTGGGTTATGGGCCCAGCACGCTTCCGCTGCGCCACTCTGCTGTTGCTTGCCTTCTAAGCTTGCCTTCTAAGCTTGCCTTCTAAGCTTGCCACTGCCTGTTTGCTAAGCTTGCAAATATGTTTCATGAGCAAGCAACGAGAGGAAAAATGTCCCGTGTTTTGAGAAGATCTGCAATCAAAACTATTGGAGAATGCGGGCATCGATCCCGCTACTTCTCGCATGCGAAGCGAGCGCTCTACCATTTGAGCTAATTCCCCATTTGTGCTGCTGGGCTGTGGTGCTTGAGACACTACAGGTGTGATTTACCCATGTTGGTAAACCGGTTGTATTAAAGCTTTTTTTTTTTTTTTTTTAAGTATGGATGTCACTCTGCCGTAAGGAAAGGAAGAGTGTGGAGCTTGCGGGGTGCCAGGTGTTGTAAAAGTATAGGTTACCCATAGGTTTTACCATTTTCTAACATGCTAGGAGTCAAGAATTGTGAGGAGGAAAAAAAAAATCCCCAAATCAGGCTAAGAAAGTGGCAATGTAGAAGAAATGGTGCAGATCCTTTGGCTTTTTTGGTTGTTGGCCCAGAAGTCTACACCTGCCCCCCTCTGTTGAAGTAGAGACAATGGGTAGTATGAGAAATTGAGATTTAAAAAGCTGGATAAGAGCACTTAGCAGAGGATGGTTTCGATCCATCGACCTCTGGGTTATGGGCCCAGCACGCTTCCGCTGCGCCACTCTGCTGTTGCTTGCCTTCTAAGCTTGCCACTGCCTGTTTGATAAGCTTGCAAATATGTTTCATGAGCAAGCAACGAGAGGAAAAATGTCCCGTGTTTTGAGAAGATCTGCAATCAAAACTATTGGAGAATGCGGGCATCGATCCCGCTACTTCTCGCATGCAAAGCGAGCGCTCTACCATTTGAGCTAATTCCCCATTTGTGCCGCTGGGCTGTGGTGCTTGAGACACTACAGGTGTGATTTACCCATGTTGGTAAACCGGTTGTATTAAAGCTTTTTTTTTTTTTTTTTTAAGTATGGATGTCACTCTGCCGTAAGGAAAGGAAGAGTGTGGAGCTTGCGGGGTGACAGGTGTTGTAAAAGTATAGGTTACCCATAGGTTTTACCATTTTCTAACATGCTAGGAGTCAAGAATTGTGAGGAGGAAAAAAAAAATCCCCAAATCAGGCTAAGAAAGTGGCAATGTAGAAGAAATGGTGCAGATCCTTTGGCTTTTTTGGTTGTTGGCCCAGAGGTCTACACCTGCCCCCCTCTGTTGAAGTAGAGACAATGGGTAGTATGAGAAATTGAGATTTAAAAAGCTGGATAAGAGCACTTAGCAGAGGATGGTTTCGATCCATCGACCTCTGGGTTATGGGCCCAGCACGCTTCCGCTGCGCCACTCTGCTGTTGCTTGCCTTCTAAGCTTGCCTTCTAAGCTTGCCACTGCCTGTTTGCTAAGCTTGCAAATATGTTTCATGAGCAAGCAACGAGAGGAAAAATGTCCCGTGTTTTGAGAAGATCTGCAATCAAAACTATTGGAGAATGCGGGCATCGATCCCGCTACTTCTCGCATGCGAAGCGAGCGCTCTACCATTTGAGCTAATTCCCCATTTGTGCCGCTGGGCTGTGGTGCTTGAGACACTACAGGTGTGATTTACCCATGTTGGTAAACCGGTTGTATTAAAGCTTTTTTTTTTTTTTTTTAAGTATGGATGTCACTCTGCCGTAAGGAAAGGAAGAGTGTGGAGCTTGCGGGGTGCCAGGTGTTGTAAAAGTATAGGTTACCCATAGGTTTTACCATTTTCTAACATGCTAGGAGTCAAGAATTGTGAGGAGGAAAAAAAAAATCCCCAAATCAGGCTAAGAAAGTGGCAATGTAGAAGAAATGGTGCAGATCCTTTGGCTTTTTTGGTTGTTGGCCCAGAAGTCTACACCTGCCCCCCTCTGTTGAAGTAGAGACAATGGGTAGTATGAGAAATTGAGATTTAAAAAGCTGGATAAGAGCACTTAGCAGAGGATGGTTTCGATCCATCGACCTCTGGGTTATGGGCCCAGCACGCTTCCGCTGCGCCACTCTGCTGTTGCTTGCCTTCTAAGCTTGCCACTGCCTGTTTGATAAGCTTGCAAATATGTTTCATGAGCAAGCAACGAGAGGAAAAATGTCCCGTGTTTTGAGAAGATCTGCAATCAAAACTATTGGAGAATGCGGGCATCGATCCCGCTACTTCTCGCATGCAAAGTGAGCGCTCTACCATTTGAGCTAATTCCCCATTTGTGCCGCTGGGCTGTGGTGCTTGAGACACTACAGGTGTGATTTACCCATGTTGGTAAACCGGTTGTATTAAAGCTTTTTTTTTTTTTTTTTTAAGTATGGATGTCACTCTGCCGTAAGGAAAGGAAGAGTGTGGAGCTTGCGGGGTGACAGGTGTTGTAAAAGTATAGGTTACCCATAGGTTTTACCATTTTCTAACATGCTAGGAGTCAAGAATTGTGAGGAGGAAAAAAAAAATCCCCAAATCAGGCTAAGAAAGTGGCAATGTAGAAGAAATGGTGCAGATCCTTTGGCTTTTTTGGTTGTTGGCCCAGAGGTCTACACCTGCCCCCCTCTGTTGAAGTAGAGACAATGGGTAGTATGAGAAATTGAGATTTAAAAAGCTGGATAAGAGCACTTAGCAGAGGATGGTTTCGATCCATCGACCTCTGGGTTATGGGCCCAGCACGCTTCCGCTGCGCCACTCTGCTGTTGCTTGCCTTCTAAGCTTGCCTTCTAAGCTTGCCACTGCCTGTTTGCTAAGCTTGCAAATATGTTTCATGAGCAAGCAACGAGAGGAAAAATGTCCCGTGTTTTGAGAAGATCTGCAATCAAAACTATTGGAGAATGCGGGCATCGATCCCGCTACTTCTCGCATGCGAAGCGAGCGCTCTACCATTTGAGCTAATTCCCCATTTGTGCCGCTGGGCTGTGGTGCTTGAGACACTACAGGTGTGATTTACCCATGTTGGTAAACCGGTTGTATTAAAGCTTTTTTTTTTTTTTTTTTAAGTATGGATGTCACTCTGCCGTAAGGAAAGGAAGAGTGTGGAGCTTGCGGGGTGCCAGGTGTTGTAAAAGTATAGGTTACCCATAGGTTTTACCATTTTCTAACATGCTAGGAGTCAAGAATTGTGAGGAGGAAAAAAAAAATCCCCAAATCAGGCTAAGAAAGTGGCAATGTAGAAGAAATGGTGCAGATCCTTTGGCTTTTTTGGTTGTTGGCCCAGAAGTCTACACCTGCCCCCCTCTGTTGAAGTAGAGACAATGGGTAGTATGAGAAATTGAGATTTAAAAAGCTGGATAAGAGCACTTAGCAGAGGATGGTTTCGATCCATCGACCTCTGGGTTATGGGCCCAGCACGCTTCCGCTGCGCCACTCTGCTGTTGCTTGCCTTCTAAGCTTGCCACTGCCTGTTTGATAAGCTTGCAAATATGTTTCATGAGCAAGCAACGAGAGGAAAAATGTCCCGTGTTTTGAGAAGATCTGCAATCAAAACTATTGGAGAATGCGGGCATCGATCCCGCTACTTCTCGCATGCAAAGCGAGCGCTCTACCATTTGAGCTAATTCCCCATTTGTGCCGCTGGGCTGTGGTGCTTGAGACACTACAGGTGTGATTTACCCATGTTGGTAAACCGGTTGTATTAAAGCTTTTTTTTTTTTTTTTTTAAGTATGGATGTCACTCTGCCGTAAGGAAAGGAAGAGTGTGGAGCTTGCGGGGTGACAGGTGTTGTAAAAGTATAGGTTACCCATAGGTTTTACCATTTTCTAACATGCTAGGAGTCAAGAATTGTGAGGAGGAAAAAAAAAATCCCCAAATCAGGCTAAGAAAGTGGCAATGTAGAAGAAATGGTGCAGATCCTTTGGCTTTTTTGGTTGTTGGCCCAGAGGTCTACACCTGCCCCCCTCTGTTGAAGTAGAGACAATGGGTAGTATGAGAAATTGAGATTTAAAAAGCTGGATAAGAGCACTTAGCAGAGGATGGTTTCGATCCATCGACCTCTGGGTTATGGGCCCAGCACGCTTCCGCTGCGCCACTCTGCTGTTGCTTGCCTTCTAAGCTTGCCACTGCCTGTTTCCTAAGCTTGCAAATATGTTTCATGAGCAAGCAACGAGAGGAAAAATGTCCCGTGTTTTGAGAAGATCTGCAATCAAAACTATTGGAGAATGCGGGCATCGATCCCGCTACTTCTCGCATGCAAAGCGAGCGCTCTACCATTTGAGCTAATTCCCCATTTGTGCCGCTGGGCTGTGGTGCTTGAGACACCACAGGTGTGATTTACCCATGTTGGTAAACCGGTTGCATTAAAGCTTTTTTTTTTTTTTTTTTAAGTATGGATGTCACTCTGCCGTAAGGAAAGGAAGAGTGTGGAGCTTGCGGGGTGCCAGGTGTTGTAAAAGTATAGGTTACCCATAGGTTTTACCATTTTCTAACATGCTAGGAGTCAAGAATTGTGAGGAGGAAAAAAAAAATCCCCAAATCAGGCTAAGAAAGTGGCAATGTAGAAGAAATGGTGCAGATCCTTTGGCTTTTTTGGTTGTTGGCCCAGAGGTCTACACCTGCCCCCCTCTGTTGAAGTAGAGACAATGGGTAGTATGAGAAATTGAGATTTAAAAAGCTGGATAAGAGCACTTAGCAGAGGATGGTTTCGATCCATCGACCTCTGGGTTATGGGCCCAGCACGCTTCCGCTGCGCCACTCTGCTGTTGCTTGCCTTCTAAGCTTGCCTTCTAAGCTTGCCTTCTAAGCTTGCCACTGCCTGTTTGCTAAGCTTGCAAATATGTTTCATGAGCAAGCAACGAGAGGAAAAATGTCCCGTGTTTTGAGAAGATCTGCAATCAAAACTATTGGAGAATGCGGGCATCGATCCCGCTACTTCTCGCATGCGAAGCGAGCGCTCTACCATTTGAGCTAATTCCCCATTTGTGCCGCTGGGCTGTGGTGCTTGAGACACTACAGGTGTGATTTACCCATGTTGGTAAACCGGTTGTATTAAAGCTTTTTTTTTTTTTTTTTAAGTATGGATGTCACTCTGCCGTAAGGAAAGGAAGAGTGTGGAGCTTGCGGGGTGCCAGGTGTTGTAAAAGTATAGGTTACCCATAGGTTTTACCATTTTCTAACATGCTAGGAGTCAAGAATTGTGAGGAGGAAAAAAAAAATCCCCAAATCAGGCTAAGAAAGTGGCAATGTAGAAGAAATGGTGCAGATCCTTTGGCTTTTTTGGTTGTTGGCCCAGAAGTCTACACCTGCCCCCCTCTGTTGAAGTAGAGACAATGGGTAGTATGAGAAATTGAGATTTAAAAAGCTGGATAAGAGCACTTAGCAGAGGATGGTTTCGATCCATCGACCTCTGGGTTATGGGCCCAGCACGCTTCCGCTGCGCCACTCTGCTGTTGCTTGCCTTCTAAGCTTGCCACTGCCTGTTTGATAAGCTTGCAAATATGTTTCATGAGCAAGCAACGAGAGGAAAAATGTCCCGTGTTTTGAGAAGATCTGCAATCAAAACTATTGGAGAATGCGGGCATCGATCCCGCTACTTCTCGCATGCAAAGCGAGCGCTCTACCATTTGAGCTAATTCCCCATTTGTGCCGCTGGGCTGTGGTGCTTGAGACACTACAGGTGTGATTTACCCATGTTGGTAAACCGGTTGTATTAAAGCTTTTTTTTTTTTTTTTTTAAGTATGGATGTCACTCTGCCGTAAGGAAAGGAAGAGTGTGGAGCTTGCGGGGTGACAGGTGTTGTAAAAGTATAGGTTACCCATAGGTTTTACCATTTTCTAACATGCTAGGAGTCAAGAATTGTGAGGAGGAAAAAAAAAATCCCCAAATCAGGCTAAGAAAGTGGCAATGTAGAAGAAATGGTGCAGATCCTTTGGCTTTTTTGGTTGTTGGCCCAGAGGTCTACACCTGCCCCCCTCTGTTGAAGTAGAGACAATGGGTAGTATGAGAAATTGAGATTTAAAAAGCTGGATAAGAGCACTTAGCAGAGGATGGTTTCGATCCATCGACCTCTGGGTTATGGGCCCAGCACGCTTCCGCTGCGCCACTCTGCTGTTGCTTGCCTTCTAAGCTTGCCTTCTAAGCTTGCCACTGCCTGTTTGCTAAGCTTGCAAATATGTTTCATGAGCAAGCAACGAGAGGAAAAATGTCCCGTGTTTTGAGAAGATCTGCAATCAAAACTATTGGAGAATGCGGGCATCGATCCCGCTACTTCTCGCATGCGAAGCGAGCGCTCTACCATTTGAGCTAATTCCCCATTTGTGCCGCTGGGCTGTGGTGCTTGAGACACTACAGGTGTGATTTACCCATGTTGGTAAACCGGTTGTATTAAAGCTTTTTTTTTTTTTTTTTTAAGTATGGATGTCACTCTGCCGTAAGGAAAGGAAGAGTGTGGAGCTTGCGGGGTGCCAGGTGTTGTAAAAGTATAGGTTACCCATAGGTTTTACCATTTTCTAACATGCTAGGAGTCAAGAATTGTGAGGAGGAAAAAAAAAATCCCCAAATCAGGCTAAGAAAGTGGCAATGTAGAAGAAATGGTGCAGATCCTTTGGCTTTTTTGGTTGTTGGCCCAGAAGTCTACACCTGCCCCCCTCTGTTGAAGTAGAGACAATGGGTAGTATGAGAAATTGAGATTTAAAAAGCTGGATAAGAGCACTTAGCAGAGGATGGTTTCGATCCATCGACCTCTGGGTTATGGGCCCAGCACGCTTCCGCTGCGCCACTCTGCTGTTGCTTGCCTTCTAAGCTTGCCACTGCCTGTTTGATAAGCTTGCAAATATGTTTCATGAGCAAGCAACGAGAGGAAAAATGTCCCGTGTTTTGAGAAGATCTGCAATCAAAACTATTGGAGAATGCGGGCATCGATCCCGCTACTTCTCGCATGCAAAGCGAGCGCTCTACCATTTGAGCTAATTCCCCATTTGTGCCGCTGGGCTGTGGTGCTTGAGACACTACAGGTGTGATTTACCCATGTTGGTAAACCGGTTGTATTAAAGCTTTTTTTTTTTTTTTTTTAAGTATGGATGTCACTCTGCCGTAAGGAAAGGAAGAGTGTGGAGCTTGCGGGGTGACAGGTGTTGTAAAAGTATAGGTTACCCATAGGTTTTACCATTTTCTAACATGCTAGGAGTCAAGAATTGTGAGGAGGAAAAAAAAAATCCCCAAATCAGGCTAAGAAAGTGGCAATGTAGAAGAAATGGTGCAGATCCTTTGGCTTTTTTGGTTGTTGGCCCAGAGGTCTACACCTGCCCCCCTCTGTTGAAGTAGAGACAATGGGTAGTATGAGAAATTGAGATTTAAAAAGCTGGATAAGAGCACTTAGCAGAGGATGGTTTCGATCCATCGACCTCTGGGTTATGGGCCCAGCACGCTTCCGCTGCGCCACTCTGCTGTTGCTTGCCTTCTAAGCTTGCCTTCTAAGCTTGCCACTGCCTGTTTGCTAAGCTTGCAAATATGTTTCATGAGCAAGCAACGAGAGGAAAAATGTCCCGTGTTTTGAGAAGATCTGCAATCAAAACTATTGGAGAATGCGGGCATCGATCCCGCTACTTCTCGCATGCGAAGCGAGCGCTCTACCATTTGAGCTAATTCCCCATTTGTGCCGCTGGGCTGTGGTGCTTGAGACACTACAGGTGTGATTTACCCATGTTGGTAAACCGGTTGTATTAAAGCTTTTTTTTTTTTTTTTTTAAGTATGGATGTCACTCTGCCGTAAGGAAAGGAAGAGTGTGGAGCTTGCGGGGTGCCAGGTGTTGTAAAAGTATAGGTTACCCATAGGTTTTACCATTTTCTAACATGCTAGGAGTCAAGAATTGTGAGGAGGAAAAAAAAAATCCCCAAATCAGGCTAAGAAAGTGGCAATGTAGAAGAAATGGTGCAGATCCTTTGGCTTTTTTGGTTGTTGGCCCAGAAGTCTACACCTGCCCCCCTCTGTTGAAGTAGAGACAATGGGTAGTATGAGAAATTGAGATTTAAAAAGCTGGATAAGAGCACTTAGCAGAGGATGGTTTCGATCCATCGACCTCTGGGTTATGGGCCCAGCACGCTTCCGCTGCGCCACTCTGCTGTTGCTTGCCTTCTAAGCTTGCCACTGCCTGTTTGATAAGCTTGCAAATATGTTTCATGAGCAAGCAACGAGAGGAAAAATGTCCCGTGTTTTGAGAAGATCTGCAATCAAAACTATTGGAGAATGCGGGCATCGATCCCGCTACTTCTCGCATGCAAAGCGAGCGCTCTACCATTTGAGCTAATTCCCCATTTGTGCCGCTGGGCTGTGGTGCTTGAGACACTACAGGTGTGATTTACCCATGTTGGTAAACCGGTTGTATTAAAGCTTTTTTTTTTTTTTTTTTAAGTATGGATGTCACTCTGCCGTAAGGAAAGGAAGAGTGTGGAGCTTGCGGGGTGACAGGTGTTGTAAAAGTATAGGTTACCCATAGGTTTTACCATTTTCTAACATGCTAGGAGTCAAGAATTGTGAGGAGGAAAAAAAAAATCCCCAAATCAGGCTAAGAAAGTGGCAATGTAGAAGAAATGGTGCAGATCCTTTGGCTTTTTTGGTTGTTGGCCCAGAGGTCTACACCTGCCCCCCTCTGTTGAAGTAGAGACAATGGGTAGTATGAGAAATTGAGATTTAAAAAGCTGGATAAGAGCACTTAGCAGAGGATGGTTTCGATCCATCGACCTCTGGGTTATGGGCCCAGCACGCTTCCGCTGCGCCACTCTGCTGTTGCTTGCCTTCTAAGCTTGCCTTCTAAGCTTGCCACTGCCTGTTTGCTAAGCTTGCAAATATGTTTCATGAGCAAGCAACGAGAGGAAAAATGTCCCGTGTTTTGAGAAGATCTGCAATCAAAACTATTGGAGAATGCGGGCATCGATCCCGCTACTTCTCGCATGCGAAGCGAGCGCTCTACCATTTGAGCTAATTCCCCATTTGTGCCGCTGGGCTGTGGTGCTTGAGACACTACAGGTGTGATTTACCCATGTTGGTAAACCGGTTGTATTAAAGCTTTTTTTTTTTTTTTTTTAAGTATGGATGTCACTCTGCCGTAAGGAAAGGAAGAGTGTGGAGCTTGCGGGGTGCCAGGTGTTGTAAAAGTATAGGTTACCCATAGGTTTTACCATTTTCTAACATGCTAGGAGTCAAGAATTGTGAGGAGGAAAAAAAAAATCCCCAAATCAGGCTAAGAAAGTGGCAATGTAGAAGAAATGGTGCAGATCCTTTGGCTTTTTTGGTTGTTGGCCCAGAAGTCTACACCTGCCCCCCTCTGTTGAAGTAGAGACAATGGGTAGTATGAGAAATTGAGATTTAAAAAGCTGGATAAGAGCACTTAGCAGAGGATGGTTTCGATCCATCGACCTCTGGGTTATGGGCCCAGCACGCTTCCGCTGCGCCACTCTGCTGTTGCTTGCCTTCTAAGCTTGCCACTGCCTGTTTGATAAGCTTGCAAATATGTTTCATGAGCAAGCAACGAGAGGAAAAATGTCCCGTGTTTTGAGAAGATCTGCAATCAAAACTATTGGAGAATGCGGGCATCGATCCCGCTACTTCTCGCATGCAAAGCGAGCGCTCTACCATTTGAGCTAATTCCCCATTTGTGCCGCTGGGCTGTGGTGCTTGAGACACTACAGGTGTGATTTACCCATGTTGGTAAACCGGTTGTATTAAAGCTTTTTTTTTTTTTTTTTTAAGTATGGATGTCACTCTGCCGTAAGGAAAGGAAGAGTGTGGAGCTTGCGGGGTGACAGGTGTTGTAAAAGTATAGGTTACCCATAGGTTTTACCATTTTCTAACATGCTAGGAGTCAAGAATTGTGAGGAGGAAAAAAAAAATCCCCAAATCAGGCTAAGAAAGTGGCAATGTAGAAGAAATGGTGCAGATCCTTTGGCTTTTTTGGTTGTTGGCCCAGAGGTCTACACCTGCCCCCCTCTGTTGAAGTAGAGACAATGGGTAGTATGAGAAATTGAGATTTAAAAAGCTGGATAAGAGCACTTAGCAGAGGATGGTTTCGATCCATCGACCTCTGGGTTATGGGCCCAGCACGCTTCCGCTGCGCCACTCTGCTGTTGCTTGCCTTCTAAGCTTGCCACTGCCTGTTTCCTAAGCTTGCAAATATGTTTCATGAGCAAGCAACGAGAGGAAAAATGTCCCGTGTTTTGAGAAGATCTGCAATCAAAACTATTGGAGAATGCGGGCATCGATCCCGCTACTTCTCGCATGCAAAGCGAGCGCTCTACCATTTGAGCTAATTCCCCATTTGTGCCGCTGGGCTGTGGTGCTTGAGACACTACAGGTGTGATTTACCCATGTTGGTAAACCGGTTGTATTAAAGCTTTTTTTTTTTTTTTTTTAAGTATGGATGTCACTCTGCCGTAAGGAAAGGAAGAGTGTGGAGCTTGCGGGGTGACAGGTGTTGTAAAAGTATAGGTTACCCATAGGTTTTACCATTTTCTAACATGCTAGGAGTCAAGAATTGTGAGGAGGAAAAAAAAAATCCCCAAATCAGGCTAAGAAAGTGGCAATGTAGAAGAAATGGTGCAGATCCTTTGGCTTTTTTGGTTGTTGGCCCAGAGGTCTACACCTGCCCCCCTCTGTTGAAGTAGAGACAATGGGTAGTATGAGAAATTGAGATTTAAAAAGCTGGATAAGAGCACTTAGCAGAGGATGGTTTCGATCCATCGACCTCTGGGTTATGGGCCCAGCACGCTTCCGCTGCGCCACTCTGCTGTTGCTTGCCTTCTAAGCTTGCCACTGCCTGTTTCCTAAGCTTGCAAATATGTTTCATGAGCAAGCAACGAGAGGAAAAATGTCCCGTGTTTTGAGAAGATCTGCAATCAAAACTATTGGAGAATGCGGGCATCGATCCCGCTACTTCTCGCATGCAAAGCGAGCGCTCTACCATTTGAGCTAATTCCCCATTTGTGCCGCTGGGCTGTGGTGCTTGAGACACTACAGGTGTGATTTACCCATGTTGGTAAACCGGTTGTATTAAAGCTTTTTTTTTTTTTTTTTTTAAGTATGGATGTCACTCTGCCGTAAGGAAAGGAAGAGTGTGGAGCTTGCGGGGTGCCAGGTGTTGTAAAAGTATAGGTTACCCATAGGTTTTACCATTTTCTAACATGCTAGGAGTCAAGAATTGTGAGGAGGAAAAAAAAAATCCCCAAATCAGGCTAAGAAAGTGGCAATGTAGAAGAAATGGTGCAGATCCTTTGGCTTTTTTGGTTGTTGGCCCAGAAGTCTACACCTGCCCCCCTCTGTTGAAGTAGAGACAATGGGTAGTATGAGAAATTGAGATTTAAAAAGCTGGATAAGAGCACTTAGCAGAGGATGGTTTCGATCCATCGACCTCTGGGTTATGGGCCCAGCACGCTTCCGCTGCGCCACTCTGCTGTTGCTTGCCTTCTAAGCTTGCCACTGCCTGTTTGATAAGCTTGCAAATATGTTTCATGAGCAAGCAACGAGAGGAAAAATGTCCCGTGTTTTGAGAAGATCTGCAATCAAAACTATTGGAGAATGCGGGCATCGATCCCGCTACTTCTCGCATGCAAAGCGAGCGCTCTACCATTTGAGCTAATTCCCCATTTGTGCCGCTGGGCTGTGGTGCTTGAGACACTACAGGTGTGATTTACCCATGTTGGTAAACCGGTTGTATTAAAGCTTTTTTTTTTTTTTTTTTAAGTATGGATGTCACTCTGCCGTAAGGAAAGGAAGAGTGTGGAGCTTGCGGGGTGACAGGTGTTGTAAAAGTATAGGTTACCCATAGGTTTTACCATTTTCTAACATGCTAGGAGTCAAGAATTGTGAGGAGGAAAAAAAAAATCCCCAAATCAGGCTAAGAAAGTGGCAATGTAGAAGAAATGGTGCAGATCCTTTGGCTTTTTTGGTTGTTGGCCCAGAGGTCTACACCTGCCCCCCTCTGTTGAAGTAGAGACAATGGGTAGTATGAGAAATTGAGATTTAAAAAGCTGGATAAGAGCACTTAGCAGAGGATGGTTTCGATCCATCGACCTCTGGGTTATGGGCCCAGCACGCTTCCGCTGCGCCACTCTGCTGTTGCTTGCCTTCTAAGCTTGCCACTGCCTGTTTCCTAAGCTTGCAAATATGTTTCATGAGCAAGCAACGAGAGGAAAAATGTCCCGTGTTTTGAGAAGATCTGCAATCAAAACTATTGGAGAATGCGGGCATCGATCCCGCTACTTCTCGCATGCAAAGCGAGCGCTCTACCATTTGAGCTAATTCCCCATTTGTGCCGCTGGGCTGTGGTGCTTGAGACACTACAGGTGTGATTTACCCATGTTGGTAAACCGGTTGTATTAAAGCTTTTTTTTTTTTTTTTTTAAGTATGGATGTCACTCTGCCGTAAGGAAAGGAAGAGTGTGGAGCTTGCGGGGTGACAGGTGTTGTAAAAGTATAGGTTACCCATAGGTTTTACCATTTTCTAACATGCTAGGAGTCAAGAATTGTGAGGAGGAAAAAAAAAATCCCCAAATCAGGCTAAGAAAGTGGCAATGTAGAAGAAATGGTGCAGATCCTTTGGCTTTTTTGGTTGTTGGCCCAGAGGTCTACACCTGCCCCCCTCTGTTGAAGTAGAGACAATGGGTAGTATGAGAAATTGAGATTTAAAAAGCTGGATAAGAGCACTTAGCAGAGGATGGTTTCGATCCATCGACCTCTGGGTTATGGGCCCAGCACGCTTCCGCTGCGCCACTCTGCTGTTGCTTGCCTTCTAAGCTTGCCACTGCCTGTTTCCTAAGCTTGCAAATATGTTTCATGAGCAAGCAACGAGAGGAAAAATGTCCCGTGTTTTGAGAAGATCTGCAATCAAAACTATTGGAGAATGCGGGCATCGATCCCGCTACTTCTCGCATGCAAAGCGAGCGCTCTACCATTTGAGCTAATTCCCCATTTGTGCCGCTGGGCTGTGGTGCTTGAGACACTACAGGTGTGATTTACCCATGTTGGTAAACCGGTTGTATTAAAGCTTTTTTTTTTTTTTTTTTTTAAGTATGGATGTCACTCTGCCGTAAGGAAAGGAAGAGTGTGGAGCTTGCGGGGTGCCAGGTGTTGTAAAAGTATAGGTTACCCATAGGTTTTACCATTTTCTAACATGCTAGGAGTCAAGAATTGTGAGGAGGAAAAAAAAAATCCCCAAATCAGGCTAAGAAAGTGGCAATGTAGAAGAAATGGTGCAGATCCTTTGGCTTTTTTGGTTGTTGGCCCAGAAGTCTACACCTGCCCCCCTCTGTTGAAGTAGAGACAATGGGTAGTATGAGAAATTGAGATTTAAAAAGCTGGATAAGAGCACTTAGCAGAGGATGGTTTCGATCCATCGACCTCTGGGTTATGGGCCCAGCACGCTTCCGCTGCGCCACTCTGCTGTTGCTTGCCTTCTAAGCTTGCCACTGCCTGTTTCCTAAGCTTGCAAATATGTTTCATGAGCAAGCAACGAGAGGAAAAATGTCCCGTGTTTTGAGAAGATCTGCAATCAAAACTATTGGAGAATGCGGGCATCGATCCCGCTACTTCTCGCATGCAAAGCGAGCGCTCTACCATTTGAGCTAATTCCCCATTTGTGCCGCTGGGCTGTGGTGCTTGAGACACTACAGGTGTGATTTACCCATGTTGGTAAACCGGTTGTATTAAAGCTTTTTTTTTTTTTTTTTTAAGTATGGATGTCACTCTGCCGTAAGGAAAGGAAGAGTGTGGAGCTTGCGGGGTGACAGGTGTTGTAAAAGTATAGGTTACCCATAGGTTTTACCATTTTCTAACATGCTAGGAGTCAAGAATTGTGAGGAGGAAAAAAAAAATCCCCAAATCAGGCTAAGAAAGTGGCAATGTAGAAGAAATGGTGCAGATCCTTTGGCTTTTTTGGTTGTTGGCCCAGAGGTCTACACCTGCCCCCCTCTGTTGAAGTAGAGACAATGGGTAGTATGAGAAATTGAGATTTAAAAAGCTGGATAAGAGCACTTAGCAGAGGATGGTTTCGATCCATCGACCTCTGGGTTATGGGCCCAGCACGCTTCCGCTGCGCCACTCTGCTGTTGCTTGCCTTCTAAGCTTGCCTTCTAAGCTTGCCTTCTAAGCTTGCCACTGCCTGTTTGCTAAGCTTGCAAATATGTTTCATGAGCAAGCAACGAGAGGAAAAATGTCCCGTGTTTTGAGAAGATCTGCAATCAAAACTATTGGAGAATGCGGGCATCGATCCCGCTACTTCTCGCATGCGAAGCGAGCGCTCTACCATTTGAGCTAATTCCCCATTTGTGCCGCTGGGCTGTGGTGCTTGAGACACTACAGGTGTGATTTACACATGTTGGTAAACCGGTTGTATTAAAGCTTTTTTTTTTTTTTTTTTAAGTATGGATGTCACTCTGCCGTAAGGAAAGGAAGAGTGTGGAGCTTGCGGGGTGCCAGGTGTTGTAAAAGTATAGGTTACCCATAGGTTTTACCATTTTCTAACATGCTAGGAGTCAAGAATTGTGAGGAGGAAAAAAAAAATCCCCAAATCAGGCTAAGAAAGTGGCAATGTAGAAGAAATGGTGCAGATCCTTTGGCTTTTTTGGTTGTTGGCCCAGAGGTCTACACCTGCCCCCCTCTGTTGAAGTAGAGACAATGGGTAGTATGAGAAATTGAGATTTAAAAAGCTGGATAAGAGCACTTAGCAGAGGATGGTTTCGATCCATCGACCTCTGGGTTATGGGCCCAGCACGCTTCCGCTGCGCCACTCTGCTGTTGCTTGCCTTCTAAGCTTGCCACTGCCTGTTTGATAAGCTTGCAAATATGTTTCATGAGCAAGCAACGAGAGGAAAAATGTCCCGTGTTTTGAGAAGATCTGCAATCAAAACTATTGGAGAATGCGGGCATCGATCCCGCTACTTCTCGCATGCAAAGCGAGCGCTCTACCATTTGAGCTAATTCCCCATTTGTGCCGCTGGGCTGTGGTGCTTGAGACACTACAGGTGTGATTTACCCATGTTGGTAAACCGGTTGTATTAAAGCTTTTTTTTTTTTTTTTTTAAGTATGGATGTCACTCTGCCGTAAGGAAAGGAAGAGTGTGGAGCTTGCGGGGTGACAGGTGTTGTAAAAGTATAGGTTACCCATAGGTTTTACCATTTTCTAACATGCTAGGAGTCAAGAATTGTGAGGAGGAAAAAAAAAATCCCCAAATCAGGCTAAGAAAGTGGCAATGTAGAAGAAATGGTGCAGATCCTTTGGCTTTTTTGGTTGTTGGCCCAGAGGTCTACACCTGCCCCCCTCTGTTGAAGTAGAGACAATGGGTAGTATGAGAAATTGAGATTTAAAAAGCTGGATAAGAGCACTTAGCAGAGGATGGTTTCGATCCATCGACCTCTGGGTTATGGGCCCAGCACGCTTCCGCTGCGCCACTCTGCTGTTGCTTGCCTTCTAAGCTTGCCACTGCCTGTTTCCTAAGCTTGCAAATATGTTTCATGAGCAAGCAACGAGAGGAAAAATGTCCCGTGTTTTGAGAAGATCTGCAATCAAAACTATTGGAGAATGCGGGCATCGATCCCGCTACTTCTCGCATGCAAAGCGAGCGCTCTACCATTTGAGCTAATTCCCCATTTGTGCCGCTGGGCTGTGGTGCTTGAGACACTACAGGTGTGATTTACCCATGTTGGTAAACCGGTTGTATTAAAGCTTTTTTTTTTTTTTTTTTAAGTATGGATGTCACTCTGCCGTAAGGAAAGGAAGAGTGTGGAGCTTTCGGGGTGCCAGGTGTTGTAAAAGTATAGGTTACCCATAGGTTTTACCATTTTCTAACATGCTAGGAGTCAAGAATTGTGAGGAGGAAAAAAAAATCCCCAAATCAGGCTAAGAAAGTGGCAATGTAGAAGAAATGGTGCAGATCCTTTGGCTTTTTTGGTTGTTGGCCCAGAAGTCTACACCTGCCCCCCTCTGTTGAAGTAGAGACAATGGGTAGTATGAGAAATTGAGATTTAAAAAGCTGGATAAGAGCACTTAGCAGAGGATGGTTTCGATCCATCGACCTCTGGGTTATGGGCCCAGCACGCTTCCGCTGCGCCACTCTGCTGTTGCTTGCCTTCTAAGCTTGCCACTGCCTGTTTGATAAGCTTGCAAATATGTTTCATGAGCAAGCAACGAGAGGAAAAATGTCCCGTGTTTTGAGAAGATCTGCAATCAAAACTATTGGAGAATGCGGGCATCGATCCCGCTACTTCTCGCATGCAAAGCGAGCGCTCTACCATTTGAGCTAATTCCCCATTTGTGCCGCTGGGCTGTGGTGCTTGAGACACTACAGGTGTGATTTACCCATGTTGGTAAACCGGTTGTATTAAAGCTTTTTTTTTTTTTTTTTTAAGTATGGATGTCACTCTGCCGTAAGGAAAGGAAGAGTGTGGAGCTTGCGGGGTGACAGGTGTTGTAAAAGTATAGGTTACCCATAGGTTTTACCATTTTCTAACATGCTAGGAGTCAAGAATTGTGAGGAGGAAAAAAAAAATCCCCAAATCAGGCTAAGAAAGTGGCAATGTAGAAGAAATGGTGCAGATCCTTTGGCTTTTTTGGTTGTTGGCCCAGATGTCTACACCTGCCCCCCTCTGTTGAAGTAGAGACAATGGGTAGTATGAGAAATTGAGATTTAAAAAGCTGGATAAGAGCACTTAGCAGAGGATGGTTTCGATCCATCGACCTCTGGGTTATGGGCCCAGCACGCTTCCGCTGCGCCACTCTGCTGTTGCTTGCCTTCTAAGCTTGCCTTCTAAGCTTTCCACTTCCTGTTTGCTAAGCTTGCAAATATGTTTCATGAGCAAGCAACGAGAGGAAAAATGTCCCGTGTTTTGAGAAGATCTGCAATCAAAACTATTGGAGAATGCGGGCATCGATCCCGCTACTTCTCGCATGCGAAGCGAGCGCTCTACCATTTGAGCTAATTCCCCATTTGTGCCGCTGGGCTGTGGTGCTTGAGACACTACAGGTGTGATTTACCCATGTTGGTAAACCGGTTGTATTAAAGCTTTTTTTTTTTTTTTTTTAAGTATGGATGTCACTCTGCCGTAAGGAAAGGAAGAGTGTGGAGCTTGCGGGGTGCCAGGTGTTGTAAAAGTATAGGTTACCCATAGGTTTTACCATTTTCTAACATGCTAGGAGTCAAGAATTGTGAGGAGGAAAAAAAAAATCCCCAAATCAGGCTAAGAAAGTGGCAATGTAGAAGAAATGGTGCAGATCCTTTGGCTTTTTTGGTTGTTGGCCCAGAAGTCTACACCTGCCCCCCTCTGTTGAAGTAGAGACAATGGGTAGTATGAGAAATTGAGATTTAAAAAGCTGGATAAGAGCACTTAGCAGAGGATGGTTTCGATCCATCGACCTCTGGGTTATGGGCCCAGCACGCTTCCGCTGCGCCACTCTGCTGTTGCTTGCCTTCTAAGCTTGCCACTGCCTGTTTGATAAGCTTGCAAATATGTTTCATGAGCAAGCAACGAGAGGAAAAATGTCCCGTGTTTTGAGAAGATCTGCAATCAAAACTATTGGAGAATGCGGGCATCGATCCCGCTACTTCTCGCATGCAAAGCGAGCGCTCTACCATTTGAGCTAATTCCCCATTTGTGCCGCTGGGCTGTGGTGCTTGAGACACTACAGGTGTGATTTACCCATGTTGGTAAACCGGTTGTATTAAAGCTTTTTTTTTTTTTTTTTTAAGTATGGATGTCACTCTGCCGTAAGGAAAGGAAGAGTGTGGAGCTTGCGGGGTGCCAGGTGTTGTAAAAGTATAGGTTACCCATAGGTTTTACCATTTTCTAACATGCTAGGAGTCAAGAATTGTGAGGAGGAAAAAAAAAATCCCCAAATCAGGCTAAGAAAGTGGCAATGTAGAAGAAATGGTGCAGATCCTTTGGCTTTTTTGGTTGTTGGCCCAGAGGTCTACACCTGCCCCCCTCTGTTGAAGTAGAGACAATGGGTAGTATGAGAAATTGAGATTTAAAAAGCTGGATAAGAGCACTTAGCAGAGGATGGTTTCGATCCATCGACCTCTGGGTTATGGGCCCAGCACGCTTCCGCTGCGCCACTCTGCTGTTGCTTGCCTTCTAAGCTTGCCACTGCCTGTTTCCTAAGCTTGCAAATATGTTTCATGAGCAAGCAACGAGAGGAAAAATGTCCCGTGTTTTGAGAAGATCTGCAATCAAAACTATTGGAGAATGCGGGCATCGATCCCGCTACTTCTCGCATGCAAAGCGAGCGCTCTACCATTTGAGCTAATTCCCCATTTGTGCCGCTGGGCTGTGGTGCTTGAGACACTACAGGTGTGATTTACCCATGTTGGTAAACCGGTTGTATTAAAGCTTTTTTTTTTTTTTTTTTTTTAAGTATGGATGTCACTCTGCCGTAAGGAAAGGAAGAGTGTGGAGCTTGCGGGGTGCCAGGTGTTGTAAAAGTATAGGTTACCCATAGGTTTTACCATTTTCTAACATGCTAGGAGTCAAGAATTGTGAGGAGGAAAAAAAAAATCCCCAAATCAGGCTAAGAAAGTGGCAATGTAGAAGAAATGGTGCAGATCCTTTGGCTTTTTTGGTTGTTGGCCCAGAGGTCTACACCTGCCCCCCTCTGTTGAAGTAGAGACAATGGGTAGTATGAGAAATTGAGATTTAAAAAGCTGGATAAGAGCACTTAGCAGAGGATGGTTTCGATCCATCGACCTCTGGGTTATGGGCCCAGCACGCTTCCGCTGCGCCACTCTGCTGTTGCTTGCCTTCTAAGCTTGCCACTGTCTGTTTCCTAAGCTTGCACATATGTTTCATGAGCAAGCAACGAGAGGAAAAATGTCCCGTGTTTTGAGAAGATCTGCAATCAAAACTATTGGAGAATGCGGGCATCGATCCCGCTACTTCTCGCATGCAAAGCGAGCGCTCTACCATTTGAGCTAATTCCCCATTTGTGCCGCTGGGCTGTGGTGCTTGAGACACCACAGGTGTGATTTACACATGTTGGTAAACCGGTTGCATTAAAGCTTTTTTTTTTTTTTTTTTTTTTTAAGTATGGATGTCACTCTGCCGTAAGGAAAGGAAGAGTGTGGAGCTTTCGGGGTGCCAGGTGTTGTAAAAGTATAGGTTACCCATAGGTTTTACCATTTTCTAACATGCTAGGAGTCAAGAATTGTGAGGAGGAAAAAAAAATCCCCAAATCAGGCTAAGAAAGTGGCAATGTAGAAGAAATGGTGCAGATCCTTTGGCTTTTTTGGTTGTTGGCCCAGAAGTCTACACCTGCCCCCCTCTGTTGAAGTAGAGACAATGGGTAGTATGAGAAATTGAGATTTAAAAAGCTGGATAAGAGCACTTAGCAGAGGATGGTTTCGATCCATCGACCTCTGGGTTATGGGCCCAGCACGCTTCCGCTGCGCCACTCTGCTGTTGCTTGCATTCTAAGCTTGCCTTCTAAGCTTGCCACTGACTGTTTGCTAAGCTTGCAAATATGTTTCATGAGCAAGCAACGAGAGGAAAAATGTCCCGTGTTTTGAGAAGATCTGCAATCAAAACTATTGGAGAATGCGGGCATCGATCCCGCTACTTCTCGCATGCAAAGCGAGCGCTCTACCATTTGAGCTAATTCCCCATTTGTGCCGCTGGGCTGTGGTGCTTGAGACACTACAGGTGTGATTTACCCATGTTGGTAAACCGGTTGTATTAAAGCTTTTTTTTTTTTTTTTTTAAGTATGGATGTCACTCTGCCGTAAGGAAAGGAAGAGTGTGGAGCTTGCGGGGTGCCAGGTGTTGTAAAAGTATAGGTTACCCATAGGTTTTACCATTTTCTAACATGCTAGGAGTCAAGAATTGTGAGGAGGAAAAAAAAATCCCCAAATCAGGCTAAGAAAGTGGCAATGTAGAAGAAATGGTGCAGATCCTTTGGCTTTTTTGGTTGTTGGCCCAGAGGTCTACACCTGCCCCCCTCTGTTGAAGTAGAGACAATGGGTAGTATGAGAAATTGAGATTTAAAAAGCTGGATAAGAGCACTTAGCAGAGGATGGTTTCGATCCATCGACCTCTGGGTTATGGGCCCAGCACGCTTCCGCTGCGCCACTCTGCTGTTGCTTGCCTTCTAAGCTTGCCACTGCCTGTTTCCTAAGCTTGCACATATGTTTCATGAGCAAGCAACGAGAGGAAAAATGTCCCGTGTTTTGAGAAGATCTGCAATCAAAACTATTGGAGAATGCGGGCATCGATCCCGCTACTTCTCGCATGCAAAGCGAGCGCTCTACCATTTGAGCTAATTCCCCATTTGTGCCGCTGGGCTGTGGTGCTTGAGACACCACAGGTGTGATTTACACATGTTGGTAAACCGGTTGCATTAAAGCTTTTTTTTTTTTTTTTTTTTTAAGTATGGATGTCACTCTGCCGTAAGGAAAGGAAGAGTGTGGAGCTTTCGGGGTGCCAGGTGTTGTAAAAGTATAGGTTACCCATAGGTTTTACCATTTTCTAACATGCTAGGAGTCAAGAATTGTGAGGAGGAAAAAAAAATCCCCAAATCAGGCTAAGAAAGTGGCAATGTAGAAGAAATGGTGCAGATCCTTTGGCTTTTTTGGTTGTTGGCCCAGAAGTCTACACCTGCCCCCCTCTGTTGAAGTAGAGACAATGGGTAGTATGAGAAATTGAGATTTAAAAAGCTGGATAAGAGCACTTAGCAGAGGATGGTTTCGATCCATCGACCTCTGGGTTATGGGCCCAGCACGCTTCCGCTGCGCCACTCTGCTGTTGCTTGCATTCTAAGCTTGCCTTCTAAGCTTGCCACTGACTGTTTGATAAGCTTGCAAATATGTTTCATGAGCAAGCAACGAGAGGAAAAATGTCCCGTGTTTTGAGAAGATCTGCAATCAAAACTATTGGAGAATGCGGGCATCGATCCCGCTACTTCTCGCATGCAAAGCGAGCGCTCTACCATTTGAGCTAATTCCCCATTTGTGCCGCTGGGCTGTGGTGCTTGAGACACTACAGGTGTGATTTACCCATGTTGGTAAACCGGTTGTATTAAAGCTTTTTTTTTTTTTTTTTTAAGTATGGATGTCACTCTGCCGTAAGGAAAGGAAGAGTGTGGAGCTTGCGGGGTGCCAGGTGTTGTAAAAGTATAGGTTACCCATAGGTTTTACCATTTTCTAACATGCTAGGAGTCAAGAATTGTGAGGAGGAAAAAAAAATCCCCAAATCAGGCTAAGAAAGTGGCAATGTAGAAGAAATGGTGCAGATCCTTTGGCTTTTTTGGTTGTTGGCCCAGAGGTCTACACCTGCCCCCCTCTGTTGAAGTAGAGACAATGGGTAGTATGAGAAATTGAGATTTAAAAAGCTGGATAAGAGCACTTAGCAGAGGATGGTTTCGATCCATCGACCTCTGGGTTATGGGCCCAGCACGCTTCCGCTGCGCCACTCTGCTGTTGCTTGCCTTCTAAGCTTGCCACTGCCTGTTTGATAAGCTTGCAAATATGTTTCATGAGCAAGCAACGAGAGGAAAAATGTCCCGTGTTTTGAGAAGATCTGCAATCAAAACTATTGGAGAATGCGGGCATCGATCCCGCTACTTCTCGCATGCAAAGCGAGCGCTCTACCATTTGAGCTAATTCCCCATTTGTGCCGCTGGGCTGTGGTGCTTGAGACACTACAGGTGTGATTTACCCATGTTGGTAAACCGGTTGTATTAAAGCTTTTTTTTTTTTTTTTTTAAGTATGGATGTCACTCTGCCGTAAGGAAAGGAAGAGTGTGGAGCTTGCGGGGTGCCAGGTGTTGTAAAAGTATAGGTTACCCATAGGTTTTACCATTTTCTAACATGCTAGGAGTCAAGAATTGTGAGGAGGAAAAAAAAAATCCCCAAATCAGGCTAAGAAAGTGGCAATGTAGAAGAAATGGTGCAGATCCTTTGGCTTTTTTGGTTGTTGGCCCAGAGGTCTACACCTGCCCCCCTCTGTTGAAGTAGAGACAATGGGTAGTATGAGAAATTGAGATTTAAAAAGCTGGATAAGAGCACTTAGCAGAGGATGGTTTCGATCCATCGACCTCTGGGTTATGGGCCCAGCACGCTTCCGCTGCGCCACTCTGCTGTTGCTTGCCTTCTAAGCTTGCCACTGCCTGTTTCCTAAGCTTGCACATATGTTTCATGAGCAAGCAACGAGAGGAAAAATGTCCCGTGTTTTGAGAAGATCTGCAATCAAAACTATTGGAGAATGCGGGCATCGATCCCGCTACTTCTCGCATGCAAAGCGAGCGCTCTACCATTTGAGCTAATTCCCCATTTGTGCCGCTGGGCTGTGGTGCTTGAGACACCACAGGTGTGATTTACACATGTTGGTAAACCGGTTGCATTAAAGCTTTTTTTTTTTTTTTTTTTTTTTAAGTATGGATGTCACTCTGCCGTAAGGAAAGGAAGAGTGTGGAGCTTTCGGGGTGCCAGGTGTTGTAAAAGTATAGGTTACCCATAGGTTTTACCATTTTCTAACATGCTAGGAGTCAAGAATTGTGAGGAGGAAAAAAAAATCCCCAAATCAGGCTAAGAAAGTGGCAATGTAGAAGAAATGGTGCAGATCCTTTGGCTTTTTTGGTTGTTGGCCCAGAAGTCTACACCTGCCCCCCTCTGTTGAAGTAGAGACAATGGGTAGTATGAGAAATTGAGATTTAAAAAGCTGGATAAGAGCACTTAGCAGAGGATGGTTTCGATCCATCGACCTCTGGGTTATGGGCCCAGCACGCTTCCGCTGCGCCACTCTGCTGTTGCTTGCCTTCTAAGCTTGCCACTGCCTGTTTGATAAGCTTGCAAATATGTTTCATGAGCAAGCAACGAGAGGAAAAATGTCCCGTGTTTTGAGAAGATCTGCAATCAAAACTATTGGAGAATGCGGGCATCGATCCCGCTACTTCTCGCATGCAAAGCGAGCGCTCTACCATTTGAGCTAATTCCCCATTTGTGCCGCTGGGCTGTGGTGCTTGAGACACTACAGGTGTGATTTACCCATGTTGGTAAACCGGTTGTATTAAAGCTTTTTTTTTTTTTTTTTTAAGTATGGATGTCACTCTGCCGTAAGGAAAGGAAGAGTGTGGAGCTTGCGGGGTGCCAGGTGTTGTAAAAGTATAGGTTACCCATAGGTTTTACCATTTTCTAACATGCTAGGAGTCAAGAATTGTGAGGAGGAAAAAAAAATCCCCAAATCAGGCTAAGAAAGTGGCAATGTAGAAGAAATGGTGCAGATCCTTTGGCTTTTTTGGTTGTTGGCCCAGAAGTCTACACCTGCCCCCCTCTGTTGAAGTAGAGACAATGGGTAGTATGAGAAATTGAGATTTAAAAAGCTGGATAAGAGCACTTAGCAGAGGATGGTTTCGATCCATCGACCTCTGGGTTATGGGCCCAGCACGCTTCCGCTGCGCCACTCTGCTGTTGCTTGCCTTCTAAGCTTGCCACTGCCTGTTTGATAAGCTTGCAAATATGTTTCATGAGCAAGCAACGAGAGGAAAAATGTCCCGTGTTTTGAGAAGATCTGCAATCAAAACTATTGGAGAATGCGGGCATCGATCCCGCTACTTCTCGCATGCAAAGCGAGCGCTCTACCATTTGAGCTAATTCCCCATTTGTGCCGCTGGGCTGTGGTGCTTGAGACACTACAGGTGTGATTTACCCATGTTGGTAAACCGGTTGTATTAAAGCTTTTTTTTTTTTTTTTTAAGTATGGATGTCACTCTGCCGTAAGGAAAGGAAGAGTGTGGAGCTTGCGGGGTGCCAGGTGTTGTAAAAGTATAGGTTACCCATAGGTTTTACCATTTTCTAACATGCTAGGAGTCAAGAATTGTGAGGAGGAAAAAAAAAATCCCCAAATCAGGCTAAGAAAGTGGCAATGTAGAAGAAATGGTGCAGATCCTTTGGCTTTTTTGGTTGTTGGCCCAGAGGTCTACACCTGCCCCCCTCTGTTGAAGTAGAGACAATGGGTAGTATGAGAAATTGAGATTTAAAAAGCTGGATAAGAGCACTTAGCAGAGGATGGTTTCGATCCATCGACCTCTGGGTTATGGGCCCAGCACGCTTCCGCTGCGCCACTCTGCTGTTGCTTGCCTTCTAAGCTTGCCACTGCCTGTTTGATAAGCTTGCAAATATGTTTCATGAGCAAGCAACGAGAGGAAAAATGTCCCGTGTTTTGAGAAGATCTGCAATCAAAACTATTGGAGAATGCGGGCATCGATCCCGCTACTTCTCGCATGCAAAGCAAGCGCTCTACCATTTGAGCTAATTCCCCATTTGTGCCGCTGGGCTGTGGTGCTTGAGACACTACAGGTGTGATTTACCCATGTTGGTAAACCGGTTGTATTAAAGCTTTTTTTTTTTTTTTTTTTAAGTATGGATGTCACTCTGCCGTAAGGAAAGGAAGAGTGTGGAGCTTGCGGGGTGCCAGGTGTTGTAAAAGTATAGGTTACCCATAGGTTTTACCATTTTCTAACATGCTAGGAGTCAAGAATTGTGAGGAGGAAAAAAAAAATCCCCAAATCAGGCTAAGAAAGTGGCAATGTAGAAGAAATGGTGCAGATCCTTTGGCTTTTTTGGTTGTTGGCCCAGAGGTCTACACCTGCCCCCCTCTGTTGAAGTAGAGACAATGGGTAGTATGAGAAATTGAGATTTAAAAAGCTGGATAAGAGCACTTAGCAGAGGATGGTTTCGATCCATCGACCTCTGGGTTATGGGCCCAGCACGCTTCCGCTGCGCCACTCTGCTGTTGCTTGCCTTCTAAGCTTGCCACTGCCTGTTTGATAAGCTTGCAAATATGTTTCATGAGCAAGCAACGAGAGGAAAAATGTCCCGTGTTTTGAGAAGATCTGCAATCAAAACTATTGGAGAATGCGGGCATCGATCCCGCTACTTCTCGCATGCAAAGCGAGCGCTCTACCATTTGAGCTAATTCCCCATTTGTGCCGCTGGGCTGTGGTGCTTGAGACACTACAGGTGTGATTTACCCATGTTGGTAAACCGGTTGTATTAAAGCTTTTTTTTTTTTTTTTTAAGTATGGATGTCACTCTGCCGTAAGGAAAGGAAGAGTGTGGAGCTTGCGGGGTGCCAGGTGTTGTAAAAGTATAGGTTACCCATAGGTTTTACCATTTTCTAACATGCTAGGAGTCAAGAATTGTGAGGAGGAAAAAAAAAATCCCCAAATCAGGCTAAGAAAGTGGCAATGTAGAAGAAATGGTGCAGATCCTTTGGCTTTTTTGGTTGTTGGCCCAGAGGTCTACACCTGCCCCCCTCTGTTGAAGTAGAGACAATGGGTAGTATGAGAAATTGAGATTTAAAAAGCTGGATAAGAGCACTTAGCAGAGGATGGTTTCGATCCATCGACCTCTGGGTTATGGGCCCAGCACGCTTCCGCTGCGCCACTCTGCTGTTGCTTGCCTTCTAAGCTTGCCACTGCCTGTTTCCTAAGCTTGCAAATATGTTTCATGAGCAAGCAACGAGAGGAAAAATGTCCCGTGTTTTGAGAAGATCTGCAATCAAAACTATTGGAGAATGCGGGCATCGATCCCGCTACTTCTCGCATGCAAAGCGAGCGCTCTACCATTTGAGCTAATTCCCCATTTGTGCCGCTGGGCTGTGGTGCTTGAGACACTACAGGTGTGATTTACCCATGTTGGTAAACCGGTTGTATTAAAGCTTTTTTTTTTTTTTTTTTAAGTATGGATGTCACTCTGCCGTAAGGAAAGGAAGAGTGTGGAGCTTGCGGGGTGCCAGGTGTTGTAAAAGTATAGGTTACCCATAGGTTTTACCATTTTCTAACATGCTAGGAGTCAAGAATTGTGAGGAGGAAAAAAAAAAATCCCCAAATCAGGCTAAGAAAGTGGCAATGTAGAAGAAATGGTGCAGATCCTTTGGCTTTTTTGGTTGTTGGCCCAGAGGTCTACACCTGCCCCCCTCTGTTGAAGTAGAGACAATGGGTAGTATGAGAAATTGAGATTTAAAAAGCTGGATAAGAGCACTTAGCAGAGGATGGTTTCGATCCATCGACCTCTGGGTTATGGGCCCAGCACGCTTCCGCTGCGCCACTCTGCTGTTGCTTGCCTTCTAAGCTTGCCACTGCCTGTTTCCTAAGCTTGCAAATATGTTTCATGAGCAAGCAACGAGAGGAAAAATGTCCCGTGTTTTGAGAAGATCTGCAATCAAAACTATTGGAGAATGCGGGCATCGATCCCGCTACTTCTCGCATGCAAAGCGAGCGCTCTACCATTTGAGCTAATTCCCCATTTGTGCCGCTGGGCTGTGGTGCTTGAGACACCACAGGTGTGATTTACACATGTTGGTAAACCGGTTGCATTAAAGCTTTTTTTTTTTTTTTTTTTTAAGTATGGATGTCACTCTGCCGTAAGGAAAGGAAGAGTGTGGAGCTTGCGGGGTGCCAGGTGTTGTAAAAGTATAGGTTACCCATAGGTTTTACCATTTTCTAACATGCTAGGAGTCAAGAATTGTGAGGAGGAAAAAAAAAATCCCCAAATCAGGCTAAGAAAGTGGCAATGTAGAAGAAATGGTGCAGATCCTTTGGCTTTTTTGGTTGTTGGCCCAGAGGTCTACACCTGCCCCCCTCTGTTGAAGTAGAGACAATGGGTAGTATGAGAAATTGAGATTTAAAAAGCTGGATAAGAGCACTTAGCAGAGGATGGTTTCGATCCATCGACCTCTGGGTTATGGGCCCAGCACGCTTCCGCTGCGCCACTCTGCTGTTGCTTGCCTTCTAAGCTTGCCACTGCCTGTTTCCTAAGCTTGCAAATATGTTTCATGAGCAAGCAACGAGAGGAAAAATGTCCCGTGTTTTGAGAAGATCTGCAATCAAAACTATTGGAGAATGCGGGCATCGATCCCGCTACTTCTCGCATGCAAAGCGAGCGCTCTACCATTTGAGCTAATTCCCCATTTGTGCCGCTGGGCTGTGGTGCTTGAGACACTACAGGTGTGATTTACCCATGTTGGTAAACCGGTTGTATTAAAGCTTTTTTTTTTTTTTTTTAAGTATGGATGTCACTCTGCCGTAAGGAAAGGAAGAGTGTGGAGCTTGCGGGGTGCCAGGTGTTGTAAAAGTATAGGTTACCCATAGGTTTTACCATTTTCTAACATGCTAGGAGTCAAGAATTGTGAGGAGGAAAAAAAAAAATCCCCAAATCAGGCTAAGAAAGTGGCAATGTAGAAGAAATGGTGCAGATCCTTTGGCTTTTTTGGTTGTTGGCCCAGAGGTCTACACCTGCCCCCCTCTGTTGAAGTAGAGACAATGGGTAGTATGAGAAATTGAGATTTAAAAAGCTGGATAAGAGCACTTAGCAGAGGATGGTTTCGATCCATCGACCTCTGGGTTATGGGCCCAGCACGCTTCCGCTGCGCCACTCTGCTGTTGCTTGCCTTCTAAGCTTGCCACTGCCTGTTTCCTAAGCTTGCAAATATGTTTCATGAGCAAGCAACGAGAGGAAAAATGTCCCGTGTTTTGAGAAGATCTGCAATCAAAACTATTGGAGAATGCGGGCATCGATCCCGCTACTTCTCGCATGCAAAGCGAGCGCTCTACCATTTGAGCTAATTCCCCATTTGTGCCGCTGGGCTGTGGTGCTTGAGACACCACAGGTGTGATTTACACATGTTGGTAAACCGGTTGCATTAAAGCTTTTTTTTTTTTTTTTTTTTTAAGTATGGATGTCACTCTGCCGTAAGGAAAGGAAGAGTGTGGAGCTTGCGGGGTGCCAGGTGTTGTAAAAGTATAGGTTACCCATAGGTTTTACCATTTTCTAACATGCTAGGAGTCAAGAATTGTGAGGAGGAAAAAAAAAATCCCCAAATCAGGCTAAGAAAGTGGCAATGTAGAAGAAATGGTGCAGATCCTTTGGCTTTTTTGGTTGTTGGCCCAGAGGTCTACACCTGCCCCCCTCTGTTGAAGTAGAGACAATGGGTAGTATGAGAAATTGAGATTTAAAAAGCTGGATAAGAGCACTTAGCAGAGGATGGTTTCGATCCATCGACCTCTGGGTTATGGGCCCAGCACGCTTCCGCTGCGCCACTCTGCTGTTGCTTGCCTTCTAAGCTTGCCACTGCCTGTTTCCTAAGCTTGCAAATATGTTTCATGAGCAAGCAACGAGAGGAAAAATGTCCCGTGTTTTGAGAAGATCTGCAATCAAAACTATTGGAGAATGCGGGCATCGATCCCGCTACTTCTCGCATGCAAAGCGAGCGCTCTACCATTTGAGCTAATTCCCCATTTGTGCCGCTGGGCTGTGGTGCTTGAGACACTACAGGTGTGATTTACCCATGTTGGTAAACCGGTTGTATTAAAGCTTTTTTTTTTTTTTTAAGTATGGATGTCACTCTGCCGTAAGGAAAGGAAGAGTGTGGAGCTTGCGGGGTGCCAGGTGTTGTAAAAGTATAGGTTACCCATAGGTTTTACCATTTTCTAACATGCTAGGAGTCAAGAATTGTGAGGAGGAAAAAAAAAATCCCCAAATCAGGCTAAGAAAGTGGCAATGTAGAAGAAATGGTGCAGATCCTTTGGCTTTTTTGGTTGTTGGCCCAGAGGTCTACACCTGCCCCCCTCTGTTGAAGTAGAGACAATGGGTAGTATGAGAAATTGAGATTTAAAAAGCTGGATAAGAGCACTTAGCAGAGGATGGTTTCGATCCATCGACCTCTGGGTTATGGGCCCAGCACGCTTCCGCTGCGCCACTCTGCTGTTGCTTGCCTTCTAAGCTTGCCACTGCCTGTTTCCTAAGCTTGCAAATATGTTTCATGAGCAAGCAACGAGAGGAAAAATGTCCCGTGTTTTGAGAAGATCTGCAATCAAAACTATTGGAGAATGCGGGCATCGATCCCGCTACTTCTCGCATGCAAAGCGAGCGCTCTACCATTTGAGCTAATTCCCCATTTGTGCCGCTGGGCTGTGGTGCTTGAGACACTACAGGTGTGATTTACCCATGTTGGTAAACCGGTTGTATTAAAGCTTTTTTTTTTTTTTTTTAAGTATGGATGTCACTCTGCCGTAAGGAAAGGAAGAGTGTGGAGCTTGCGGGGTGCCAGGTGTTGTAAAAGTATAGGTTACCCATAGGTTTTACCATTTTCTAACATGCTAGGAGTCAAGAATTGTGAGGAGGAAAAAAAAAATCCCCAAATCAGGCTAAGAAAGTGGCAATGTAGAAGAAATGGTGCAGATCCTTTGGCTTTTTTGGTTGTTGGCCCAGAGGTCTACACCTGCCCCCCTCTGTTGAAGTAGAGACAATGGGTAGTATGAGAAATTGAGATTTAAAAAGCTGGATAAGAGCACTTAGCAGAGGATGGTTTCGATCCATCGACCTCTGGGTTATGGGCCCAGCACGCTTCTGCTGCGCCACTCTGCTGTTGCTTGCCTTCTAAGCTTGCCACTGCCTGTTTCCTAAGCTTGCAAATATGTTTCATGAGCAAGCAACGAGAGGAAAAATGTCCCGTGTTTTGAGAAGATCTGCAATCAAAACTATTGGAGAATGCGGGCATCGATCCCGCTACTTCTCGCATGCAAAGCGAGCGCTCTACCATTTGAGCTAATTCCCCATTTGTGCCGCTGGGCTGTGGTGCTTGAGACACTACAGGTGTGATTTACCCATGTTGGTAAACCGGTTGTATTAAAGCTTTTTTTTTTTTTTTTTTAAGTATGGATGTCACTCTGCCGTAAGGAAAGGAAGAGTGTGGAGCTTGCGGGGTGCCAGGTGTTGTAAAAGTATAGGTTACCCATAGGTTTTACCATTTTCTAACATGCTAGGAGTCAAGAATTGTGAGGAGGAAAAAAAAAATCCCCAAATCAGGCTAAGAAAGTGGCAATGTAGAAGAAATGGTGCAGATCCTTTGGCTTTTTTGGTTGTTGGCCCAGAGGTCTACACCTGCCCCCCTCTGTTGAAGTAGAGACAATGGGTAGTATGAGAAATTGAGATTTAAAAAGCTGGATAAGAGCACTTAGCAGAGGATGGTTTCGATCCATCGACCTCTGGGTTATGGGCCCAGCACGCTTCCGCTGCGCCACTCTGCTGTTGCTTGCCTTCTAAGCTTGCCACTGCCTGTTTCCTAAGCTTGCAAATATGTTTCATGAGCAAGCAACGAGAGGAAAAATGTCCCGTGTTTTGAGAAGATCTGCAATCAAAACTATTGGAGAATGCGGGCATCGATCCCGCTACTTCTCGCATGCAAAGCGAGCGCTCTACCATTTGAGCTAATTCCCCATTTGTGCCGCTGGGCTGTGGTGCTTGAGACACCACAGGTGTGATTTACACATGTTGGTAAACCGGTTGCATTAAAGCTTTTTTTTTTTTTTTTTTTTTTTAAGTATGGATGTCACTCTGCCGTAAGGAAAGGAAGAGTGTGGAGCTTGCGGGGTGCCAGGTGTTGTAAAAGTATAGGTTACCCATAGGTTTTACCATTTTCTAACATGCTAGGAGTCAAGAATTGTGAGGAGGAAAAAAAAATCCCCAAATCAGGCTAAGAAAGTGGCAATGTAGAAGAAATGGTGCAGATCCTTTGGCTTTTTTGGTTGTTGGCCCAGAAGTCTACACCTGCCCCCCTCTGTTGAAGTAGAGACAATGGGTAGTATGAGAAATTGAGATTTAAAAAGCTGGATAAGAGCACTTAGCAGAGGATGGTTTCGATCCATCGACCTCTGGGTTATGGGCCCAGCACGCTTCCGCTGCGCCACTCTGCTGTTGCTTGCCTTCTAAGCTTGCCACTGCCTGTTTCCTAAGCTTGCAAATATGTTTCATGAGCAAGCAACGAGAGGAAAAATGTCCCGTGTTTTGAGAAGATCTGCAATCAAAACTATTGGAGAATGCGGGCATCGATCCCGCTACTTCTCGCATGCAAAGCGAGCGCTCTACCATTTGAGCTAATTCCCCATTTGTGCCGCTGGGCTGTGGTGCTTGAGACACCACAGGTGTGATTTACACATGTTGGTAAACCGGTTGCATTAAAGCTTTTTTTTTTTTTTTTTTTTAAGTATGGATGTCACTCTGCCGTAAGGAAAGGAAGAGTGTGGAGCTTGCGGGGTGCCAGGTGTTGTAAAAGTATAGGTTACCCATAGGTTTTACCATTTTCTAACATGCTAGGAGTCAAGAATTGTGAGGAGGAAAAAAAAAATCCCCAAATCAGGCTAAGAAAGTGGCAATGTAGAAGAAATGGTGCAGATCCTTTGGCTTTTTTGGTTGTTGGCCCAGAGGTCTACACCTGCCCCCCTCTGTTGAAGTAGAGACAATGGGTAGTATGAGAAATTGAGATTTAAAAAGCTGGATAAGAGCACTTAGCAGAGGATGGTTTCGATCCATCGACCTCTGGGTTATGGGCCCAGCACGCTTCCGCTGCGCCACTCTGCTGTTGCTTGCCTTCTAAGCTTGCCACTGCCTGTTTCCTAAGCTTGCAAATATGTTTCATGAGCAAGCAACGAGAGGAAAAATGTCCCGTGTTTTGAGAAGATCTGCAATCAAAACTATTGGAGAATGCGGGCATCGATCCCGCTACTTCTCGCATGCAAAGCGAGCACTCTACCATTTGAGCTAATTCCCCATTTGTGCCGCTGGGCTGTGGTGCTTGAGACACTACAGGTGTGATTTACCCATGTTGGTAAACCGGTTGTATTAAAGCTTTTTTTTTTTTTTTTTTAAGTATGGATGTCACTCTGCCGTAAGGAAAGGAAGAGTGTGGAGCTTGCGGGGTGCCAGGTGTTGTAAAAGTATAGGTTACCCATAGGTTTTACCATTTTCTAACATGCTAGGAGTCAAGAATTGTGAGGAGGAAAAAAAAAATCCCCAAATCAGGCTAAGAAAGTGGCAATGTAGAAGAAATGGTGCAGATCCTTTGGCTTTTTTGGTTGTTGGCCCAGAGGTCTACACCTGCCCCCCTCTGTTGAAGTAGAGACAATGGGTAGTATGAGAAATTGAGATTTAAAAAGCTGGATAAGAGCACTTAGCAGAGGATGGTTTCGATCCATCGACCTCTGGGTTATGGGCCCAGCACGCTTCCGCTGCGCCACTCTGCTGTTGCTTGCCTTCTAAGCTTGCCACTGCCTGTTTCCTAAGCTTGCAAATATGTTTCATGAGCAAGCAACGAGAGGAAAAATGTCCCGTGTTTTGAGAAGATCTGCAATCAAAACTATTGGAGAATGCGGGCATCGATCCCGCTACTTCTCGCATGCAAAGCGAGCGCTCTACCATTTGAGCTAATTCCCCATTTGTGCCGCTGGGCTGTGGTGCTTGAGACACCACAGGTGTGATTTACACATGTTGGTAAACCGGTTGCATTAAAGCTTTTTTTTTTTTTTTTTTTTTTTAAGTATGGATGTCACTCTGCCGTAAGGAAAGGAAGAGTGTGGAGCTTGCGGGGTGCCAGGTGTTGTAAAAGTATAGGTTACCCATAGGTTTTACCATTTTCTAACATGCTAGGAGTCAAGAATTGTGAGGAGGAAAAAAAAATCCCCAAATCAGGCTAAGAAAGTGGCAATGTAGAAGAAATGGTGCAGATCCTTTGGCTTTTTTGGTTGTTGGCCCAGAGGTCTACACCTGCCCCCCTCTGTTGAAGTAGAGACAATGGGTAGTATGAGAAATTGAGATTTAAAAAGCTGGATAAGAGCACTTAGCAGAGGATGGTTTCGATCCATCGACCTCTGGGTTATGGGCCCAGCACGCTTCCGCTGCGCCACTCTGCTGTTGCTTGCCTTCTAAGCTTGCCACTGCCTGTTTCCTAAGCTTGCAAATATGTTTCATGAGCAAGCAACGAGAGGAAAAATGTCCCGTGTTTTGAGAAGATCTGCAATCAAAACTATTGGAGAATGCGGGCATCGATCCCGCTACTTCTCGCATGCAAAGCGAGCGCTCTACCATTTGAGCTAATTCCCCATTTGTGCCGCTGGGCTGTGGTGCTTGAGACACCACAGGTGTGATTTACACATGTTGGTAAACCGGTTGCATTAAAGCTTTTTTTTTTTTTTTTTTTTAAGTATGGATGTCACTCTGCCGTAAGGAAAGGAAGAGTGTGGAGCTTGCGGGGTGCCAGGTGTTGTAAAAGTATAGGTTACCCATAGGTTTTACCATTTTCTAACATGCTAGGAGTCAAGAATTGTGAGGAGGAAAAAAAAAATCCCCAAATCAGGCTAAGAAAGTGGCAATGTAGAAGAAATGGTGCAGATCCTTTGGCTTTTTTGGTTGTTGGCCCAGAGGTCTACACCTGCCCCCCTCTGTTGAAGTAGAGACAATGGGTAGTATGAGAAATTGAGATTTAAAAAGCTGGATAAGAGCACTTAGCAGAGGATGGTTTCGATCCATCGACCTCTGGGTTATGGGCCCAGCACGCTTCCGCTGCGCCACTCTGCTGTTGCTTGCCTTCTAAGCTTGCCACTGCCTGTTTCCTAAGCTTGCAAATATGTTTCATGAGCAAGCAACGAGAGGAAAAATGTCCCGTGTTTTGAGAAGATCTGCAATCAAAACTATTGGAGAATGCGGGCATCGATCCCGCTACTTCTCGCATGCAAAGCGAGCGCTCTACCATTTGAGCTAATTCCCCATTTGTGCCGCTGGGCTGTGGTGCTTGAGACACTACAGGTGTGATTTACCCATGTTGGTAAACCGGTTGTATTAAAGCTTTTTTTTTTTTTTTTTTAAGTATGGATGTCACTCTGCCGTAAGGAAAGGAAGAGTGTGGAGCTTGCGGGGTGCCAGGTGTTGTAAAAGTATAGGTTACCCATAGGTTTTACCATTTTCTAACATGCTAGGAGTCAAGAATTGTGAGGAGGAAAAAAAAAATCCCCAAATCAGGCTAAGAAAGTGGCAATGTAGAAGAAATGGTGCAGATCCTTTGGCTTTTTTGGTTGTTGGCCCAGAGGTCTACACCTGCCCCCCTCTGTTGAAGTAGAGACAATGGGTAGTATGAGAAATTGAGATTTAAAAAGCTGGATAAGAGCACTTAGCAGAGGATGGTTTCGATCCATCGACCTCTGGGTTATGGGCCCAGCACGCTTCCGCTGCGCCACTCTGCTGTTGCTTGCCTTCTAAGCTTGCCACTGCCTGTTTCCTAAGCTTGCAAATATGTTTCATGAGCAAGCAACGAGAGGAAAAATGTCCCGTGTTTTGAGAAGATCTGCAATCAAAACTATTGGAGAATGCGGGCATCGATCCCGCTACTTCTCGCATGCAAAGCGAGCGCTCTACCATTTGAGCTAATTCCCCATTTGTGCCGCTGGGCTGTGGTGCTTGAGACACTACAGGTGTGATTTACCCATGTTGGTAAACCGGTTGTATTAAAGCTTTTTTTTTTTTTTTTTTTAAGTATGGATGTCACTCTGCCGTAAGGAAAGGAAGAGTGTGGAGCTTGCGGGGTGCCAGGTGTTGTAAAAGTATAGGTTACCCATAGGTTTTACCATTTTCTAACATGCTAGGAGTCAAGAATTGTGAGGAGGAAAAAAAAAATCCCCAAATCAGGCTAAGAAAGTGGCAATGTAGAAGAAATGGTGCAGATCCTTTGGCTTTTTTGGTTGTTGGCCCAGAGGTCTACACCTGCCCCCCTCTGTTGAAGTAGAGACAATGGGTAGTATGAGAAATTGAGATTTAAAAAGCTGGATAAGAGCACTTAGCAGAGGATGGTTTCGATCCATTGACCTCTGGGTTATGGGCCCAGCACGCTTCCGCTGCGCCACTCTGCTGTTGCTTGCCTTCTAAGCTTGCCACTGCCTGTTTCCTAAGCTTGCAAATATGTTTCATGAGCAAGCAACGAGAGGAAAAATGTCCCGTGTTTTGAGAAGATCTGCAATCAAAACTATTGGAGAATGCGGGCATCGATCCCGCTACTTCTCGCATGCAAAGCGAGCGCTCTACCATTTGAGCTAATTCCCCATTTGTGCCGCTGGGCTGTGGTGCTTGAGACACCACAGGTGTGATTTACACATGTTGGTAAACCGGTTGCATTAAAGCTTTTTTTTTTTTTTTTTTTTTTTAAGTATGGATGTCACTCTGCCGTAAGGAAAGGAAGAGTGTGGAGCTTGCGGGGTGCCAGGTGTTGTAAAAGTATAGGTTACCCATAGGTTTTACCATTTTCTAACATGCTAGGAGTCAAGAATTGTGAGGAGGAAAAAAAAAATCCCCAAATCAGGCTAAGAAAGTGGCAATGTAGAAGAAATGGTGCAGATCCTTTGGCTTTTTTGGTTGTTGGCCCAGAGGTCTACACCTGCCCCCCTCTGTTGAAGTAGAGACAATGGGTAGTATGAGAAATTGAGATTTAAAAAGCTGGATAAGAGCACTTAGCAGAGGATGGTTTCGATCCATCGACCTCTGGGTTATGGGCCCAGCACGCTTCCGCTGCGCCACTCTGCTGTTGCTTGCCTTCTAAGCTTGCCACTGCCTGTTTCCTAAGCTTGCAAATATGTTTCATGAGCAAGCAACGAGAGGAAAAATGTCCCGTGTTTTGAGAAGATCTGCAATCAAAACTATTGGAGAATGCGGGCATCGATCCCGCTACTTCTCGCATGCAAAGCGAGCGCTCTACCATTTGAGCTAATTCCCCATTTGTGCCGCTGGGCTGTGGTGCTTGAGACACTACAGGTGTGATTTACCCATGTTGGTAAACCGGTTGTATTAAAGCTTTTTTTTTTTTTTTTTTAAGTATGGATGTCACTCTGCCGTAAGGAAAGGAAGAGTGTGGAGCTTGCGGGGTGCCAGGTGTTGTAAAAGTATAGGTTACCCATAGGTTTTACCATTTTCTAACATGCTAGGAGTCAAGAATTGTGAGGAGGAAAAAAAAAATCCCCAAATCAGGCTAAGAAAGTGGCAATGTAGAAGAAATGGTGCAGATCCTTTGGCTTTTTTGGTTGTTGGCCCAGAGGTCTACACCTGCCCCCCTCTGTTGAAGTAGAGA
Source organism: Rhinoderma darwinii (assembly GCF_050947455.1). Classification (NCBI taxonomy): domain Eukaryota; kingdom Metazoa; phylum Chordata; class Amphibia; order Anura; family Rhinodermatidae; genus Rhinoderma; species Rhinoderma darwinii. Next base: position 450,956 of record NC_134690.1, on the reverse strand, counting down.
CAATGGGTAGTATGAGAAATTGAGATTTAAAAAGCTGGATAAGAGCACTTAGCAGAGGATGGTTTCGATCCATCGACCTCTGGGTTATGGGCCCAGCACGCTTCCGCTGCGCCACTCTGCTGTTGCTTGCCTTCTAAGCTTGCCACTGCCTGTTTCCTAAGCTTGCAAATATGTTTCATGAGCAAGCAACGAGAGGAAAAATGTCCCGTGTTTTGAGAAGATCTGCAATCAAAACTATTGGAGAATGCGGGCATCGATCCCGCTACTTCTCGCATGCAAAGCGAGCGCTCTACCATTTGAGCTAATTCCCCATTTGTGCCGCTGGGCTGTGGTGCTTGAGACACTACAGGTGTGATTTACCCATGTTGGTAAACCGGTTGTATTAAAGCTTTTTTTTTTTTTTTTTTAAGTATGGATGTCACTCTGCCGTAAGGAAAGGAAGAGTGTGGAGCTTGCGGGGTGCCAGGTGTTGTAAAAGTATAGGTTACCCATAGGTTTTACCATTTTCTAACATGCTAGGAGTCAAGAATTGTGAGGAGGAAAAAAAAAATCCCCAAATCAGGCTAAGAAAGTGGCAATGTAGAAGAAATGGTGCAGATCCTTTGGCTTTTTTGGTTGTTGGCCCAGAGGTCTACACCTGCCCCCCTCTGTTGAAGTAGAGACAATGGGTAGTATGAGAAATTGAGATTTAAAAAGCTGGATAAGAGCACTTAGCAGAGGATGGTTTCGATCCATCGACCTCTGGGTTATGGGCCCAGCACGCTTCCGCTGCGCCACTCTGCTGTTGCTTGCCTTCTAAGCTTGCCACTGCCTGTTTCCTAAGCTTGCAAATATGTTTCATGAGCAAGCAACGAGAGGAAAAATGTCCCGTGTTTTGAGAAGATCTGCAATCAAAACTATTGGAGAATGCGGGCATCGATCCCGCTACTTCTCGCATGCAAAGCGAGCGCTCTACCATTTGAGCTAATTCCCCATTTGTGCCGCTGGGCTGTGGTGCTTGAGACACCACAGGTGTGATTTACACATGTTGGTAAACCGGTTGTATTAAAGCTTTTTTTTTTTTTTTTTTTTTTTTAAGTATGGATGTCACTCTGCCGTAAGGAAAGGAAGAGTGTGGAGCTTGCGGGGTGCCAGGTGTTGTAAAAGTATAGGTTACCCATAGGTTTTACCATTTTCTAACATGCTAGGAGTCAAGAATTGTGAGGAGGAAAAAAAAATCCCCAAATCAGGCTAAGAAAGTGGCAATGTAGAAGAAATGGTGCAGATCCTTTGGCTTTTTTGGTTGTTGGCCCAGAAGTCTACACCTGCCCCCCTCTGTTGAAGTAGAGACAATGGGTAGTATGAGAAATTGAGATTTAAAAAGCTGGATAAGAGCACTTAGCAGAGGATGGTTTCGATCCATCGACCTCTGGGTTATGGGCCCAGCACGCTTCCGCTGCGCCACTCTGCTGTTGCTTGCCTTCTAAGCTTGCCACTGCCTGTTTCCTAAGCTTGCAAATATGTTTCATGAGCAAGCAACGAGAGGAAAAATGTCCCGTGTTTTGAGAAGATCTGCAATCAAAACTATTGGAGAATGCGGGCATCGATCCCGCTACTTCTCGCATGCAAAGCGAGCGCTCTACCATTTGAGCTAATTCCCCATTTGTGCCGCTGGGCTGTGGTGCTTGAGACACCACAGGTGTGATTTACACATGTTGGTAAACCGGTTGCATTAAAGCTTTTTTTTTTTTTTTTTTTTTAAGTATGGATGTCACTCTGCCGTAAGGAAAGGAAGAGTGTGGAGCTTGCGGGGTGCCAGGTGTTGTAAAAGTATAGGTTACCCATAGGTTTTACCATTTTCTAACATGCTAGGAGTCAAGAATTGTGAGGAGGAAAAAAAAAAATCCCCAAATCAGGCTAAGAAAGTGGCAATGTAGAAGAAATGGTGCAGATCCTTTGGCTTTTTTGGTTGTTGGCCCAGAGGTCTACACCTGCCCCCCTCTGTTGAAGTAGAGACAATGGGTAGTATGAGAAATTGAGATTTAAAAAGCTGGATAAGAGCACTTAGCAGAGGATGGTTTCGATCCATCGACCTCTGGGTTATGGGCCCAGCACGCTTCCGCTGCGCCACTCTGCTGTTGCTTGCCTTCTAAGCTTGCCACTGCCTGTTTCCTAAGCTTGCAAATATGTTTCATGAGCAAGCAACGAGAGGAAAAATGTCCCGTGTTTTGAGAAGATCTGCAATCAAAACTATTGGAGAATGCGGGCATCGATCCCGCTACTTCTCGCATGCAAAGCGAGCGCTCTACCATTTGAGCTAATTCCCCATTTGTGCCGCTGGGCTGTGGTGCTTGAGACACTACAGGTGTGATTTACCCATGTTGGTAAACCGGTTGTATTAAAGCTTTTTTTTTTTTTTTTTTAAGTATGGATGTCACTCTGCCGTAAGGAAAGGAAGAGTGTGGAGCTTGCGGGGTGCCAGGTGTTGTAAAAGTATAGGTTACCCATAGGTTTTACCATTTTCTAACATGCTAGGAGTCAAGAATTGTGAGGAGGAAAAAAAAAATCCCCAAATCAGGCTAAGAAAGTGGCAATGTAGAAGAAATGGTGCAGATCCTTTGGCTTTTTTGGTTGTTGGCCCAGAGGTCTACACCTGCCCCCCTCTGTTGAAGTAGAGACAATGGGTAGTATGAGAAATTGAGATTTAAAAAGCTGGATAAGAGCACTTAGCAGAGGATGGTTTCGATCCATCGACCTCTGGGTTATGGGCCCAGCACGCTTCCGCTGCGCCACTCTGCTGTTGCTTGCCTTCTAAGCTTGCCACTGCCTGTTTCCTAAGCTTGCAAATATGTTTCATGAGCAAGCAACGAGAGGAAAAATGTCCCGTGTTTTGAGAAGATCTGCAATCAAAACTATTGGAGAATGCGGGCATCGATCCCGCTACTTCTCGCATGCAAAGCGAGCGCTCTACCATTTGAGCTAATTCCCCATTTGTGCCGCTGGGCTGTGGTGCTTGAGACACCACAGGTGTGATTTACACATGTTGGTAAACCGGTTGCATTAAAGCTTTTTTTTTTTTTTTTTTTTTTTTAAGTATGGATGTCACTCTGCCGTAAGGAAAGGAAGAGTGTGGAGCTTGCGGGGTGCCAGGTGTTGTAAAAGTATAGGTTACCCATAGGTTTTACCATTTTCTAACATGCTAGGAGTCAAGAATTGTGAGGAGGAAAAAAAAATCCCCAAATCAGGCTAAGAAAGTGGCAATGTAGAAGAAATGGTGCAGATCCTTTGGCTTTTTTGGTTGTTGGCCCAGAAGTCTACACCTGCCCCCCTCTGTTGAAGTAGAGACAATGGGTAGTATGAGAAATTGAGATTTAAAAAGCTGGATAAGAGCACTTAGCAGAGGATGGTTTCGATCCATCGACCTCTGGGTTATGGGCCCAGCACGCTTCCGCTGCGCCACTCTGCTGTTGCTTGCCTTCTAAGCTTGCCACTGCCTGTTTCCTAAGCTTGCAAATATGTTTCATGAGCAAGCAACGAGAGGAAAAATGTCCCGTGTTTTGAGAAGATCTGCAATCAAAACTATTGGAGAATGCGGGCATCGATCCCGCTACTTCTCGCATGCAAAGCGAGCGCTCTACCATTTGAGCTAATTCCCCATTTGTGCCGCTGGGCTGTGGTGCTTGAGACACCACAGGTGTGATTTACACATGTTGGTAAACCGGTTGCATTAAAGCTTTTTTTTTTTTTTTTTTTTTAAGTATGGATGTCACTCTGCCGTAAGGAAAGGAAGAGTGTGGAGCTTGCGGGGTGCCAGGTGTTGTAAAAGTATAGGTTACCCATAGGTTTTACCATTTTCTAACATGCTAGGAGTCAAGAATTGTGAGGAGGAAAAAAAAAATCCCCAAATCAGGCTAAGAAAGTGGCAATGTAGAAGAAATGGTGCAGATCCTTTGGCTTTTTTGGTTGTTGGCCCAGAGGTCTACACCTGCCCCCCTCTGTTGAAGTAGAGACAATGGGTAGTATGAGAAATTGAGATTTAAAAAGCTGGATAAGAGCACTTAGCAGAGGATGGTTTCGATCCATCGACCTCTGGGTTATGGGCCCAGCACGCTTCCGCTGCGCCACTCTGCTGTTGCTTGCCTTCTAAGCTTGCCACTGCCTGTTTCCTAAGCTTGCAAATATGTTTCATGAGCAAGCAACGAGAGGAAAAATGTCCCGTGTTTTGAGAAGATCTGCAATCAAAACTATTGGAGAATGCGGGCATCGATCCCGCTACTTCTCGCATGCAAAGCGAGCGCTCTACCATTTGAGCTAATTCCCCATTTCTGCCGCTGGGCTGTGGTGCTTGAGACACTACAGGTGTGATTTACCCATGTTGGTAAACCGGTTGTATTAAAGCTTTTTTTTTTTTTTTTTTAAGTATGGATGTCACTCTGCCGTAAGGAAAGGAAGAGTGTGGAGCTTGCGGGGTGCCAGGTGTTGTAAAAGTATAGGTTACCCATAGGTTTTACCATTTTCTAACATGCTAGGAGTCAAGAATTGTGAGGAGGAAAAAAAAAATCCCCAAATCAGGCTAAGAAAGTGGCAATGTAGAAGAAATGGTGCAGATCCTTTGGCTTTTTTGGTTGTTGGCCCAGAGGTCTACACCTGCCCCCCTCTGTTGAAGTAGAGACAATGGGTAGTATGAGAAATTGAGATTTAAAAAGCTGGATAAGAGCACTTAGCAGAGGATGGTTTCGATCCATCGACCTCTGGGTTATGGGCCCAGCACGCTTCCGCTGCGCCACTCTGCTGTTGCTTGCCTTCTAAGCTTGCCACTGCCTGTTTCCTAAGCTTGCAAATATGTTTCATGAGCAAGCAACGAGAGGAAAAATGTCCCGTGTTTTGAGAAGATCTGCAATCAAAACTATTGGAGAATGCGGGCATCGATCCCGCTACTTCTCGCATGCAAAGCGAGCGCTCTACCATTTGAGCTAATTCCCCATTTGTGCCGCTGGGCTGTGGTGCTTGAGACACCACAGGTGTGATTTACACATGTTGGTAAACCGGTTGCATTAAAGCTTTTTTTTTTTTTTTTTTTTTTTTAAGTATGGATGTCACTCTGCCGTAAGGAAAGGAAGAGTGTGGAGCTTGCGGGGTGCCAGGTGTTGTAAAAGTATAGGTTACCCATAGGTTTTACCATTTTCTAACATGCTAGGAGTCAAGAATTGTGAGGAGGAAAAAAAAATCCCCAAATCAGGCTAAGAAAGTGGCAATGTAGAAGAAATGGTGCAGATCCTTTGGCTTTTTTGGTTGTTGGCCCAGAAGTCTACACCTGCCCCCCTCTGTTGAAGTAGAGACAATGGGTAGTATGAGAAATTGAGATTTAAAAAGCTGGATAAGAGCACTTAGCAGAGGATGGTTTCGATCCATCGACCTCTGGGTTATGGGCCCAGCACGCTTCCGCTGCGCCACTCTGCTGTTGCTTGCCTTCTAAGCTTGCCACTGCCTGTTTCCTAAGCTTGCAAATATGTTTCATGAGCAAGCAACGAGAGGAAAAATGTCCCGTGTTTTGAGAAGATCTGCAATCAAAACTATTGGAGAATGCGGGCATCGATCCCGCTACTTCTCGCATGCAAAGCGAGCGCTCTACCATTTGAGCTAATTCCCCATTTGTGCCGCTGGGCTGTGGTGCTTGAGACACCACAGGTGTGATTTACACATGTTGGTAAACCGGTTGCATTAAAGCTTTTTTTTTTTTTTTTTTTTTAAGTATGGATGTCACTCTGCCGTAAGGAAAGGAAGAGTGTGGAGCTTGCGGGGTGCCAGGTGTTGTAAAAGTATAGGTTACCCATAGGTTTTACCATTTTCTAACATGCTAGGAGTCAAGAATTGTGAGGAGGAAAAAAAAAATCCCCAAATCAGGCTAAGAAAGTGGCAATGTAGAAGAAATGGTGCAGATCCTTTGGCTTTTTTGGTTGTTGGCCCAGAGGTCTACACCTGCCCCCCTCTGTTGAAGTAGAGACAATGGGTAGTATGAGAAATTGAGATTTAAAAAGCTGGATAAGAGCACTTAGCAGAGGATGGTTTCGATCCATCGACCTCTGGGTTATGGGCCCAGCACGCTTCCGCTGCGCCACTCTGCTGTTGCTTGCCTTCTAAGCTTGCCACTGCCTGTTTCCTAAGCTTGCAAATATGTTTCATGAGCAAGCAACGAGAGGAAAAATGTCCCGTGTTTTGAGAAGATCTGCAATCAAAACTATTGGAGAATGCGGGCATCGATCCCGCTACTTCTCGCATGCAAAGCGAGCGCTCTACCATTTGAGCTAATTCCCCATTTGTGCCGCTGGGCTGTGGTGCTTGAGACACTACAGGTGTGATTTACCCATGTTGGTAAACCGGTTGTATTAAAGCTTTTTTTTTTTTTTTTTTAAGTATGGATGTCACTCTGCCGTAAGGAAAGGAAGAGTGTGGAGCTTGCGGGGTGCCAGGTGTTGTAAAAGTATAGGTTACCCATAGGTTTTACCATTTTCTAACATGCTAGGAGTCAAGAATTGTGAGGAGGAAAAAAAAAATCCCCAAATCAGGCTAAGAAAGTGGCAATGTAGAAGAAATGGTGCAGATCCTTTGGCTTTTTTGGTTGTTGGCCCAGAAGTCTACACCTGCCCCCCTCTGTTGAAGTAGAGACAATGGGTAGTATGAGAAATTGAGATTTAAAAAGCTGGATAAGAGCACTTAGCAGAGGATGGTTTCGATCCATTGACCTCTGGGTTATGGGCCCAGCACGCTTCCGCTGCGCCACTCTGCTGTTGCTTGCCTTCTAAGCTTGCCACTGCCTGTTTCCTAAGCTTGCAAATATGTTTCATGAGCAAGCAACGAGAGGAAAAATGTCCCGTGTTTTGAGAAGATCTGCAATCAAAACTATTGGAGAATGCGGGCATCGATCCCGCTACTTCTCGCATGCAAAGCGAGCGCTCTACCATTTGAGCTAATTCCCCATTTGTGCCGCTGGGCTGTGGTGCTTGAGACACCACAGGTGTGATTTACACATGTTGGTAAACCGGTTGCATTAAAGCTTTTTTTTTTTTTTTTTTTTTAAGTATGGATGTCACTCTGCCGTAAGGAAAGGAAGAGTGTGGAGCTTGCGGGGTGCCAGGTGTTGTAAAAGTATAGGTTACCCATAGGTTTTACCATTTTCTAACATGCTAGGAGTCAAGAATTGTGAGGAGGAAAAAAAAATCCCCAAATCAGGCTAAGAAAGTGGCAATGTAGAAGAAATGGTGCAGATCCTTTGGCTTTTTTGGTTGTTGGCCCAGAAGTCTACACCTGCCCCCCTCTGTTGAAGTAGAGACAATGGGTAGTATGAGAAATTGAGATTTAAAAAGCTGGATAAGAGCACTTAGCAGAGGATGGTTTCGATCCATCGACCTCTGGGTTATGGGCCCAGCACGCTTCCGCTGCGCCACTCTGCTGTTGCTTGCCTTCTAAGCTTGCCACTGCCTGTTTCCTAAGCTTGCAAATATGTTTCATGAGCAAGCAACGAGAGGAAAAATGTCCCGTGTTTTGAGAAGATCTGCAATCAAAACTATTGGAGAATGCGGGCATCGATCCCGCTACTTCTCGCATGCAAAGCGAGCGCTCTACCATTTGAGCTAATTCCCCATTTGTGCCGCTGGGCTGTGGTGCTTGAGACACCACAGGTGTGATTTACACATGTTGGTAAACCGGTTGCATTAAAGCTTTTTTTTTTTTTTTTTTTTTAAGTATGGATGTCACTCTGCCGTAAGGAAAGGAAGAGTGTGGAGCTTGCGGGGTGCCAGGTGTTGTAAAAGTATAGGTTACCCATAGGTTTTACCATTTTCTAACATGCTAGGAGTCAAGAATTGTGAGGAGGAAAAAAAAAATCCCCAAATCAGGCTAAGAAAGTGGCAATGTAGAAGAAATGGTGCAGATCCTTTGGCTTTTTTGGTTGTTGGCCCAGAGGTCTACACCTGCCCCCCTCTGTTGAAGTAGAGACAATGGGTAGTATGAGAAATTGAGATTTAAAAAGCTGGATAAGAGCACTTAGCAGAGGATGGTTTCGATCCATCGACCTCTGGGTTATGGGCCCAGCACGCTTCCGCTGCGCCACTCTGCTGTTGCTTGCCTTCTAAGCTTGCCACTGCCTGTTTCCTAAGCTTGCAAATATGTTTCATGAGCAAGCAACGAGAGGAAAAATGTCCCGTGTTTTGAGAAGATCTGCAATCAAAACTATTGGAGAATGCGGGCATCGATCCCGCTACTTCTCGCATGCAAAGCGAGCGCTCTACCATTTGAGCTAATTCCCCATTTGTGCCGCTGGGCTGTGGTGCTTGAGACACTACAGGTGTGATTTACCCATGTTGGTAAACCGGTTGTATTAAAGCTTTTTTTTTTTTTTTTTTAAGTATGGATGTCACTCTGCCGTAAGGAAAGGAAGAGTGTGGAGCTTGCGGGGTGCCAGGTGTTGTAAAAGTATAGGTTACCCATAGGTTTTACCATTTTCTAACATGCTAGGAGTCAAGAATTGTGAGGAGGAAAAAAAAAATCCCCAAATCAGGCTAAGAAAGTGGCAATGTAGAAGAAATGGTGCAGATCCTTTGGCTTTTTTGGTTGTTGGCCCAGAGGTCTACACCTGCCCCCCTCTGTTGAAGTAGAGACAATGGGTAGTATGAGAAATTGAGATTTAAAAAGCTGGATAAGAGCACTTAGCAGAGGATGGTTTCGATCCATCGACCTCTGGGTTATGGGCCCAGCACGCTTCCGCTGCGCCACTCTGCTGTTGCTTGCCTTCTAAGCTTGCCACTGCCTGTTTCCTAAGCTTGCAAATATGTTTCATGAGCAAGCAACGAGAGGAAAAATGTCCCGTGTTTTGAGAAGATCTGCAATCAAAACTATTGGAGAATGCGGGCATCGATCCCGCTACTTCTCGCATGCAAAGCGAGCGCTCTACCATTTGAGCTAATTCCCCATTTGTGCCGCTGGGCTGTGGTGCTTGAGACACCACAGGTGTGATTTACACATGTTGGTAAACCGGTTGCATTAAAGCTTTTTTTTTTTTTTTTTTTTTTTTTTAAGTATGGATGTCACTCTGCCGTAAGGAAAGGAAGAGTGTGGAGCTTGCGGGGTGCCAGGTGTTGTAAAAGTATAGGTTACCCATAGGTTTTACCATTTTCTAACATGCTAGGAGTCAAGAATTGTGAGGAGGAAAAAAAAAATCCCCAAATCAGGCTAAGAAAGTGGCAATGTAGAAGAAATGGTGCAGATCCTTTGGCTTTTTTGGTTGTTGGCCCAGAGGTCTACACCTGCCCCCCTCTGTTGAAGTAGAGACAATGGGTAGTATGAGAAATTGAGATTTAAAAAGCTGGATAAGAGCACTTAGCAGAGGATGGTTTCGATCCATCGACCTCTGGGTTATGGGCCCAGCACGCTTCCGCTGCGCCACTCTGCTGTTGCTTGCCTTCTAAGCTTGCCACTGCCTGTTTCCTAAGCTTGCAAATATGTTTCATGAGCAAGCAACGAGAGGAAAAATGTCCCGTGTTTTGAGAAGATCTGCAAACAAAACTATTGGAGAATGCGGGCATCGATCCCGCTACTTCTCGCATGCAAAGCGAGCGCTCTACCATTTGAGCTAATTCCCCATTTGTGCCGCTGGGCTGTGGTGCTTGAGACACTACAGGTGTGATTTACACATGTTGGTAAACCGGTTGCATTAAAGCTTTTTTTTTTTTTTTTTTTTTTAAGTATGGATGTCACTCTGCCGTAAGGAAAGGAAGAGTGTGGAGCTTGCGGGGTGCCAGGTGTTGTAAAAGTATAGGTTACCCATAGGTTTTACCATTTTCTAACATGCTAGGAGTCAAGAATTGTGAGGAGGAAAAAAAAAATCCCCAAATCAGGCTAAGAAAGTGGCAATGTAGAAGAAATGGTGCAGATCCTTTGGCTTTTTTGGTTGTTGGCCCAGAGGTCTACACCTGCCCCCCTCTGTTGAAGTAGAGACAATGGGTAGTATGAGAAATTGAGATTTAAAAAGCTGGATAAGAGCACTTAGCAGAGGATGGTTTCGATCCATCGACCTCTGGGTTATGGGCCCAGCACGCTTCCGCTGCGCCACTCTGCTGTTGCTTGCCTTCTAAGCTTGCCACTGCCTGTTTCCTAAGCTTGCAAATATGTTTCATGAGCAAGCAACGAGAGGAAAAATGTCCCGTGTTTTGAGAAGATCTGCAATCAAAACTATTGGAGAATGCGGGCATCGATCCCGCTACTTCTCGCATGCAAAGCGAGCGCTCTACCATTTGAGCTAATTCCCCATTTGTGCCGCTGGGCTGTGGTGCTTGAGACACTACAGGTGTGATTTACCCATGTTGGTAAACCGGTTGTATTAAAGCTTTTTTTTTTTTTTTTTTAAGTATGGATGTCACTCTGCCGTAAGGAAAGGAAGAGTGTGGAGCTTGCGGGGTGCCAGGTGTTGTAAAAGTATAGGTTACCCATAGGTTTTACCATTTTCTAACATGCTAGGAGTCAAGAATTGTGAGGAGGAAAAAAAAAATCCCCAAATCAGGCTAAGAAAGTGGCAATGTAGAAGAAATGGTGCAGATCCTTTGGCTTTTTTGGTTGTTGGCCCAGAGGTCTACACCTGCCCCCCTCTGTTGAAGTAGAGACAATGGGTAGTATGAGAAATTGAGATTTAAAAAGCTGGATAAGAGCACTTAGCAGAGGATGGTTTCGATCCATCGACCTCTGGGTTATGGGCCCAGCACGCTTCCGCTGCGCCACTCTGCTGTTGCTTGCCTTCTAAGCTTGCCACTGCCTGTTTCCTAAGCTTGCAAATATGTTTCATGAGCAAGCAACGAGAGGAAAAATGTCCCGTGTTTTGAGAAGATCTGCAATCAAAACTATTGGAGAATGCGGGCATCGATCCCGCTACTTCTCGCATGCAAAGCGAGCGCTCTACCATTTGAGCTAATTCCCCATTTGTGCCGCTGGGCTGTGGTGCTTGAGACACCACAGGTGTGATTTACACATGTTGGTAAACCGGTTGCATTAAAGCTTTTTTTTTTTTTTTTTTTTTTTTAAGTATGGATGTCACTCTGCCGTAAGGAAAGGAAGAGTGTGGAGCTTGCGGGGTGCCAGGTGTTGTAAAAGTATAGGTTACCCATAGGTTTTACCATTTTCTAACATGCTAGGAGTCAAGAATTGTGAGGAGGAAAAAAAAATCCCCAAATCAGGCTAAGAAAGTGGCAATGTAGAAGAAATGGTGCAGATCCTTTGGCTTTTTTGGTTGTTGGCCCAGAAGTCTACACCTGCCCCCCTCTGTTGAAGTAGAGACAATGGGTAGTATGAGAAATTGAGATTTAAAAAGCTGGATAAGAGCACTTAGCAGAGGATGGTTTCGATCCATCGACCTCTGGGTTATGGGCCCAGCACGCTTCCGCTGCGCCACTCTGCTGTTGCTTGCCTTCTAAGCTTGCCACTGCCTGTTTCCTAAGCTTGCAAATATGTTTCATGAGCAAGCAACGAGAGGAAAAATGTCCCGTGTTTTGAGAAGATCTGCAATCAAAACTATTGGAGAATGCGGGCATCGATCCCGCTACTTCTCGCATGCAAAGCGAGCGCTCTACCATTTGAGCTAATTCCCCATTTGTGCTGCTGGGCTGTGGTGCTTGAGACACCACAGGTGTGATTTACACATGTTGGTAAACCGGTTGCATTAAAGCTTTTTTTTTTTTTTTTTTTTTAAGTATGGATGTCACTCTGCCGTAAGGAAAGGAAGAGTGTGGAGCTTGCGGGGTGCCAGGTGTTGTAAAAGTATAGGTTACCCATAGGTTTTACCATTTTCTAACATGCTAGGAGTCAAGAATTGTGAGGAGGAAAAAAAAAATCCCCAAATCAGGCTAAGAAAGTGGCAATGTAGAAGAAATGGTGCAGATCCTTTGGCTTTTTTGGTTGTTGGCCCAGAGGTCTACACCTGCCCCCCTCTGTTGAAGTAGAGACAATGGGTAGTATGAGAAATTGAGATTTAAAAAGCTGGATAAGAGCACTTAGCAGAGGATGGTTTCGATCCATCGACCTCTGGGTTATGGGCCCAGCACGCTTCCGCTGCGCCACTCTGCTGTTGCTTGCCTTCTAAGCTTGCCACTGCCTGTTTCCTAAGCTTGCAAATATGTTTCATGAGCAAGCAACGAGAGGAAAAATGTCCCGTGTTTTGAGAAGATCTGCAATCAAAACTATTGGAGAATGCGGGCATCGATCCCGCTACTTCTCGCATGCAAAGCGAGCGCTCTACCATTTGAGCTAATTCCCCATTTCTGCCGCTGGGCTGTGGTGCTTGAGACACTACAGGTGTGATTTACCCATGTTGGTAAACCGGTTGTATTAAAGCTTTTTTTTTTTTTTTTTTAAGTATGGATGTCACTCTGCCGTAAGGAAAGGAAGAGTGTGGAGCTTGCGGGGTGCCAGGTGTTGTAAAAGTATAGGTTACCCATAGGTTTTACCATTTTCTAACATGCTAGGAGTCAAGAATTGTGAGGAGGAAAAAAAAAATCCCCAAATCAGGCTAAGAAAGTGGCAATGTAGAAGAAATGGTGCAGATCCTTTGGCTTTTTTGGTTGTTGGCCCAGAGGTCTACACCTGCCCCCCTCTGTTGAAGTAGAGACAATGGGTAGTATGAGAAATTGAGATTTAAAAAGCTGGATAAGAGCACTTAGCAGAGGATGGTTTCGATCCATCGACCTCTGGGTTATGGGCCCAGCACGCTTCCGCTGCGCCACTCTGCTGTTGCTTGCCTTCTAAGCTTGCCACTGCCTGTTTCCTAAGCTTGCAAATATGTTTCATGAGCAAGCAACGAGAGGAAAAATGTCCCGTGTTTTGAGAAGATCTGCAATCAAAACTATTGGAGAATGCGGGCATCGATCCCGCTACTTCTCGCATGCAAAGCGAGCGCTCTACCATTTGAGCTAATTCCCCATTTGTGCCGCTGGGCTGTGGTGCTTGAGACACCACAGGTGTGATTTACACATGTTGGTAAACCGGTTGCATTAAAGCTTTTTTTTTTTTTTTTTTTTTTTAAGTATGGATGTCACTCTGCCGTAAGGAAAGGAAGAGTGTGGAGCTTGCGGGGTGCCAGGTGTTGTAAAAGTATAGGTTACCCATAGGTTTTACCATTTTCTAACATGCTAGGAGTCAAGAATTGTGAGGAGGAAAAAAAAATCCCCAAATCAGGCTAAGAAAGTGGCAATGTAGAAGAAATGGTGCAGATCCTTTGGCTTTTTTGGTTGTTGGCCCAGAAGTCTACACCTGCCCCCCTCTGTTGAAGTAGAGACAATGGGTAGTATGAGAAATTGAGATTTAAAAAGCTGGATAAGAGCACTTAGCAGAGGATGGTTTCGATCCATCGACCTCTGGGTTATGGGCCCAGCACGCTTCCGCTGCGCCACTCTGCTGTTGCTTGCCTTCTAAGCTTGCCACTGCCTGTTTCCTAAGCTTGCAAATATGTTTCATGAGCAAGCAACGAGAGGAAAAATGTCCCGTGTTTTGAGAAGATCTGCAATCAAAACTATTGGAGAATGCGGGCATCGATCCCGCTACTTCTCGCATGCAAAGCGAGCGCTCTACCATTTGAGCTAATTCCCCATTTGTGCCGCTGGGCTGTGGTGCTTGAGACACCACAGGTGTGATTTACACATGTTGGTAAACCGGTTGCATTAAAGCTTTTTTTTTTTTTTTTTTTTTAAGTATGGATGTCACTCTGCCGTAAGGAAAGGAAGAGTGTGGAGCTTGCGGGGTGCCAGGTGTTGTAAAAGTATAGGTTACCCATAGGTTTTACCATTTTCTAACATGCTAGGAGTCAAGAATTGTGAGGAGGAAAAAAAAATCCCCAAATCAGGCTAAGAAAGTGGCAATGTAGAAGAAATGGTGCAGATCCTTTGGCTTTTTTGGTTGTTGGCCCAGAGGTCTACACCTGCCCCCCTCTGTTGAAGTAGAGACAATGGGTAGTATGAGAAATTGAGATTTAAAAAGCTGGATAAGAGCACTTAGCAGAGGATGGTTTCGATCCATCGACCTCTGGGTTATGGGCCCAGCACGCTTCCGCTGCGCCACTCTGCTGTTGCTTGCCTTCTAAGCTTGCCACTGCCTGTTTCCTAAGCTTGCAAATATGTTTCATGAGCAAGCAACGAGAGGAAAAATGTCCCGTGTTTTGAGAAGATCTGCAATCAAAACTATTGGAGAATGCGGGCATCGATCCCGCTACTTCTCGCATGCAAAGCGAGCGCTCTACCATTTGAGCTAATTCCCCATTTGTGCCGCTGGGCTGTGGTGCTTGAGACACTACAGGTGTGATTTACACATGTTGGTAAACCGGTTGCATTAAAGCTTTTTTTTTTTTTTTTTTTTTTTTTAAGTATGGATGTCACTCTGCCGTAAGGAAAGGAAGAGTGTGGAGCTTGCGGGGTGCCAGGTGTTGTAAAAGTATAGGTTACCCATAGGTTTTACCATTTTCTAACATGCTAGGAGTCAAGAATTGTGAGGAGGAAAAAAAAAATCCCCAAATCAGGCTAAGAAAGTGGCAATGTAGAAGAAATGGTGCAGATCCTTTGGCTTTTTTGGTTGTTGGCCCAGAGGTCTACACCTGCCCCCCTCTGTTGAAGTAGAGACAATGGGTAGTATGAGAAATTGAGATTTAAAAAGCTGGATAAGAGCACTTAGCAGAGGATGGTTTCGATCCATCGACCTCTGGGTTATGGGCCCAGCACGCTTCCGCTGCGCCACTCTGCTGTTGCTTGCCTTCTAAGCTTGCCACTGCCTGTTTCCTAAGCTTGCAAATATGTTTCATGAGCAAGCAACGAGAGGAAAAATGTCCCGTGTTTTGAGAAGATCTGCAATCAAAACTATTGGAGAATGCGGGCATCGATCCCGCTACTTCTCGCATGCAAAGCGAGCGCTCTACCATTTGAGCTAATTCCCCATTTGTGCCGCTGGGCTGTGGTGCTTGAGACACTACAGGTGTGATTTACCCATGTTGGTAAACCGGTTGTATTAAAGCTTTTTTTTTTTTTTTTTTAAGTATGGATGTCACTCTGCCGTAAGGAAAGGAAGAGTGTGGAGCTTGCGGGGTGCCAGGTGTTGTAAAAGTATAGGTTACCCATAGGTTTTACCATTTTCTAACATGCTAGGAGTCAAGAATTGTGAGGAGGAAAAAAAAAATCCCCAAATCAGGCTAAGAAAGTGGCAATGTAGAAGAAATGGTGCAGATCCTTTGGCTTTTTTGGTTGTTGGCCCAGAGGTCTACACCTGCCCCCCTCTGTTGAAGTAGAGACAATGGGTAGTATGAGAAATTGAGATTTAAAAAGCTGGATAAGAGCACTTAGCAGAGGATGGTTTCGATCCATCGACCTCTGGGTTATGGGCCCAGCACGCTTCCGCTGCGCCACTCTGCTGTTGCTTGCCTTCTAAGCTTGCCACTGCCTGTTTCCTAAGCTTGCAAATATGTTTCATGAGCAAGCAACGAGAGGAAAAATGTCCCGTGTTTTGAGAAGATCTGCAATCAAAACTATTGGAGAATGCGGGCATCGATCCCGCTACTTCTCGCATGCAAAGCGAGCGCTCTACCATTTGAGCTAATTCCCCATTTGTGCCGCTGGGCTGTGGTGCTTGAGACACTACAGGTGTGATTTACCCATGTTGGTAAACCGGTTGTATTAAAGCTTTTTTTTTTTTTTTTTTAAGTATGGATGTCACTCTGCCGTAAGGAAAGGAAGAGTGTGGAGCTTGCGGGGTGCCAGGTGTTGTAAAAGTATAGGTTACCCATAGGTTTTACCATTTTCTAACATGCTAGGAGTCAAGAATTGTGAGGAGGAAAAAAAAATCCCCAAATCAGGCTAAGAAAGTGGCAATGTAGAAGAAATGGTGCAGATCCTTTGGCTTTTTTGGTTGTTGGCCCAGAGGTCTACACCTGCCCCCCTCTGTTGAAGTAGAGACAATGGGTAGTATGAGAAATTGAGATTTAAAAAGCTGGATAAGAGCACTTAGCAGAGGATGGTTTCGATCCATCGACCTCTG
Source organism: Rhinoderma darwinii (assembly GCF_050947455.1). Lineage (NCBI taxonomy): Eukaryota > Metazoa > Chordata > Amphibia > Anura > Rhinodermatidae > Rhinoderma > Rhinoderma darwinii. The sequence goes on along the minus strand of NC_134690.1, from coordinate 434,924 downwards.
GGTTATGGGCCCAGCACGCTTCCGCTGCGCCACTCTGCTGTTGCTTGCCTTCTAAGCTTGCCACTGCCTGTTTCCTAAGCTTGCAAATATGTTTCATGAGCAAGCAACGAGAGGAAAAATGTCCCGTGTTTTGAGAAGATCTGCAAACAAAACTATTGGAGAATGCGGGCATCGATCCCGCTACTTCTCGCATGCAAAGCGAGCGCTCTACCATTTGAGCTAATTCCCCATTTGTGCCGCTGGGCTGTGGTGCTTGAGACACTACAGGTGTGATTTACACATGTTGGTAAACCGGTTGCATTAAAGCTTTTTTTTTTTTTTTTTTTTTTTTTTAAGTATGGATGTCACTCTGCCGTAAGGAAAGGAAGAGTGTGGAGCTTGCGGGGTGCCAGGTGTTGTAAAAGTATAGGTTACCCATAGGTTTTACCATTTTCTAACATGCTAGGAGTCAAGAATTGTGAGGAGGAAAAAAAAAATCCCCAAATCAGGCTAAGAAAGTGGCAATGTAGAAGAAATGGTGCAGATCCTTTGGCTTTTTTGGTTGTTGGCCCAGAGGTCTACACCTGCCCCCCTCTGTTGAAGTAGAGACAATGGGTAGTATGAGAAATTGAGATTTAAAAAGCTGGATAAGAGCACTTAGCAGAGGATGGTTTCGATCCATCGACCTCTGGGTTATGGGCCCAGCACGCTTCCGCTGCGCCACTCTGCTGTTGCTTGCCTTCTAAGCTTGCCACTGCCTGTTTCCTAAGCTTGCAAATATGTTTCATGAGCAAGCAACGAGAGGAAAAATGTCCCGTGTTTTGAGAAGATCTGCAATCAAAACTATTGGAGAATGCGGGCATCGATCCCGCTACTTCTCGCATGCAAAGCGAGCGCTCTACCATTTGAGCTAATTCCCCATTTGTGCCGCTGGGCTGTGGTGCTTGAGACACTACAGGTGTGATTTACACATGTTGGTAAACCGGTTGCATTAAAGCTTTTTTTTTTTTTTTTTTTTTTTTTTTAAGTATGGATGTCACTCTGCCGTAAGGAAAGGAAGAGTGTGGAGCTTGCGGGGTGCCAGGTGTTGTAAAAGTATAGGTTACCCATAGGTTTTACCATTTTCTAACATGCTAGGAGTCAAGAATTGTGAGGAGGAAAAAAAAAATCCCCAAATCAGGCTAAGAAAGTGGCAATGTAGAAGAAATGGTGCAGATCCTTTGGCTTTTTTGGTTGTTGGCCCAGAGGTCTACACCTGCCCCCCTCTGTTGAAGTAGAGACAATGGGTAGTATGAGAAATTGAGATTTAAAAAGCTGGATAAGAGCACTTAGCAGAGGATGGTTTCGATCCATCGACCTCTGGGTTATGGGCCCAGCACGCTTCCGCTGCGCCACTCTGCTGTTGCTTGCCTTCTAAGCTTGCCACTGCCTGTTTCCTAAGCTTGCAAATATGTTTCATGAGCAAGCAACGAGAGGAAAAATGTCCCGTGTTTTGAGAAGATCTGCAAACAAAACTATTGGAGAATGCGGGCATCGATCCCGCTACTTCTCGCATGCAAAGCGAGCGCTCTACCATTTGAGCTAATTCCCCATTTGTGCCGCTGGGCTGTGGTGCTTGAGACACTACAGGTGTGATTTACCCATGTTGGTAAACCGGTTGTATTAAAGCTTTTTTTTTTTTTTTTTTAAGTATGGATGTCACTCTGCCGTAAGGAAAGGAAGAGTGTGGAGCTTGCGGGGTGCCAGGTGTTGTAAAAGTATAGGTTACCCATAGGTTTTACCATTTTCTAACATGCTAGGAGTCAAGAATTGTGAGGAGGAAAAAAAAATCCCCAAATCAGGCTAAGAAAGTGGCAATGTAGAAGAAATGGTGCAGATCCTTTGGCTTTTTTGGTTGTTGGCCCAGAGGTCTACACCTGCCCCCCTCTGTTGAAGTAGAGACAATGGGTAGTATGAGAAATTGAGATTTAAAAAGCTGGATAAGAGCACTTAGCAGAGGATGGTTTCGATCCATCGACCTCTGGGTTATGGGCCCAGCACGCTTCCGCTGCGCCACTCTGCTGTTGCTTGCCTTCTAAGCTTGCCACTGCCTGTTTCCTAAGCTTGCAAATATGTTTCATGAGCAAGCAACGAGAGGAAAAATGTCCCGTGTTTTGAGAAGATCTGCAAACAAAACTATTGGAGAATGCGGGCATCGATCCCGCTACTTCTCGCATGCAAAGCGAGCGCTCTACCATTTGAGCTAATTCCCCATTTGTGCCGCTGGGCTGTGGTGCTTGAGACACTACAGGTGTGATTTACACATGTTGGTAAACCGGTTGCATTAAAGCTTTTTTTTTTTTTTTTTTTTTTTTTTAAGTATGGATGTCACTCTGCCGTAAGGAAAGGAAGAGTGTGGAGCTTGCGGGGTGCCAGGTGTTGTAAAAGTATAGGTTACCCATAGGTTTTACCATTTTCTAACATGCTAGGAGTCAAGAATTGTGAGGAGGAAAAAAAAAATCCCCAAATCAGGCTAAGAAAGTGGCAATGTAGAAGAAATGGTGCAGATCCTTTGGCTTTTTTGGTTGTTGGCCCAGAGGTCTACACCTGCCCCCCTCTGTTGAAGTAGAGACAATGGGTAGTATGAGAAATTGAGATTTAAAAAGCTGGATAAGAGCACTTAGCAGAGGATGGTTTCGATCCATCGACCTCTGGGTTATGGGCCCAGCACGCTTCCGCTGCGCCACTCTGCTGTTGCTTGCCTTCTAAGCTTGCCACTGCCTGTTTCCTAAGCTTGCAAATATGTTTCATGAGCAAGCAACGAGAGGAAAAATGTCCCGTGTTTTGAGAAGATCTGCAATCAAAACTATTGGAGAATGCGGGCATCGATCCCGCTACTTCTCGCATGCAAAGCGAGCGCTCTACCATTTGAGCTAATTCCCCATTTGTGCCGCTGGGCTGTGGTGCTTGAGACACTACAGGTGTGATTTACACATGTTGGTAAACCGGTTGCATTAAAGCTTTTTTTTTTTTTTTTTTTTTTTTTTAAGTATGGATGTCACTCTGCCGTAAGGAAAGGAAGAGTGTGGAGCTTGCGGGGTGCCAGGTGTTGTAAAAGTATAGGTTACCCATAGGTTTTACCATTTTCTAACATGCTAGGAGTCAAGAATTGTGAGGAGGAAAAAAAAAATCCCCAAATCAGGCTAAGAAAGTGGCAATGTAGAAGAAATGGTGCAGATCCTTTGGCTTTTTTGGTTGTTGGCCCAGAGGTCTACACCTGCCCCCCTCTGTTGAAGTAGAGACAATGGGTAGTATGAGAAATTGAGATTTAAAAAGCTGGATAAGAGCACTTAGCAGAGGATGGTTTCGATCCATCGACCTCTGGGTTATGGGCCCAGCACGCTTCCGCTGCGCCACTCTGCTGTTGCTTGCCTTCTAAGCTTGCCACTGCCTGTTTCCTAAGCTTGCAAATATGTTTCATGAGCAAGCAACGAGAGGAAAAATGTCCCGTGTTTTGAGAAGATCTGCAAACAAAACTATTGGAGAATGCGGGCATCGATCCCGCTACTTCTCGCATGCAAAGCGAGCGCTCTACCATTTGAGCTAATTCCCCATTTGTGCCGCTGGGCTGTGGTGCTTGAGACACTACAGGTGTGATTTACCCATGTTGGTAAACCGGTTGTATTAAAGCTTTTTTTTTTTTTTTTTTTTTTTTTAAGTATGGATGTCACTCTGCCGTAAGGAAAGGAAGAGTGTGGAGCTTGCGGGGTGCCAGGTGTTGTAAAAGTATAGGTTACCCATAGGTTTTACCATTTTCTAACATGCTAGGAGTCAAGAATTGTGAGGAGGAAAAAAAAAATCCCCAAATCAGGCTAAGAAAGTGGCAATGTAGAAGAAATGGTGCAGATCCTTTGGCTTTTTTGGTTGTTGGCCCAGAGGTCTACACCTGCCCCCCTCTGTTGAAGTAGAGACAATGGGTAGTATGAGAAATTGAGATTTAAAAAGCTGGATAAGAGCACTTAGCAGAGGATGGTTTCGATCCATCGACCTCTGGGTTATGGGCCCAGCACGCTTCCGCTGCGCCACTCTGCTGTTGCTTGCCTTCTAAGCTTGCCACTGCCTGTTTCCTAAGCTTGCAAATATGTTTCATGAGCAAGCAACGAGAGGAAAAATGTCCCGTGTTTTGAGAAGATCTGCAATCAAAACTATTGGAGAATGCGGGCATCGATCCCGCTACTTCTCGCATGCAAAGCGAGCGCTCTACCATTTGAGCTAATTCCCCATTTGTGCCGCTGGGCTGTGGTGCTTGAGACACCACAGGTGTGATTTACACATGTTGGTAAACCGGTTGCATTAAAGCTTTTTTTTTTTTTTTTTTTTTAAGTATGGATGTCACTCTGCCGTAAGGAAAGGAAGAGTGTGGAGCTTGCGGGGTGCCAGGTGTTGTAAAAGTATAGGTTACCCATAGGTTTTACCATTTTCTAACATGCTAGGAGTCAAGAATTGTGAGGAGGAAAAAAAAAATCCCCAAATCAGGCTAAGAAAGTGGCAATGTAGAAGAAATGGTGCAGATCCTTTGGCTTTTTTGGTTGTTGGCCCAGAGGTCTACACCTGCCCCCCTCTGTTGAAGTAGAGACAATGGGTAGTATGAGAAATTGAGATTTAAAAAGCTGGATAAGAGCACTTAGCAGAGGATGGTTTCGATCCATCGACCTCTGGGTTATGGGCCCAGCACGCTTCCGCTGCGCCACTCTGCTGTTGCTTGCCTTCTAAGCTTGCCACTGCCTGTTTCCTAAGCTTGCAAATATGTTTCATGAGCAAGCAACGAGAGGAAAAATGTCCCGTGTTTTGAGAAGATCTGCAATCAAAACTATTGGAGAATGCGGGCATCGATCCCGCTACTTCTCGCATGCAAAGCGAGCGCTCTACCATTTGAGCTAATTCCCCATTTGTGCCGCTGGGCTGTGGTGCTTGAGACACTACAGGTGTGATTTACCCATGTTGGTAAACCGGTTGTATTAAAGCTTTTTTTTTTTTTTTTTTAAGTATGGATGTCACTCTGCCGTAAGGAAAGGAAGAGTGTGGAGCTTGCGGGGTGCCAGGTGTTGTAAAAGTATAGGTTACCCATAGGTTTTACCATTTTCTAACATGCTAGGAGTCAAGAATTGTGAGGAGGAAAAAAAAAATCCCCAAATCAGGCTAAGAAAGTGGCAATGTAGAAGAAATGGTGCAGATCCTTTGGCTTTTTTGGTTGTTGGCCCAGAAGTCTACACCTGCCCCCCTCTGTTGAAGTAGAGACAATGGGTAGTATGAGAAATTGAGATTTAAAAAGCTGGATAAGAGCACTTAGCAGAGGATGGTTTCGATCCATCGACCTCTGGGTTATGGGCCCAGCACGCTTCCGCTGCGCCACTCTGCTGTTGCTTGCCTTCTAAGCTTGCCACTGCCTGTTTCCTAAGCTTGCAAATATGTTTCATGAGCAAGCAACGAGAGGAAAAATGTCCCGTGTTTTGAGAAGATCTGCAATCAAAACTATTGGAGAATGCGGGCATCGATCCCGCTACTTCTCGCATGCAAAGCGAGCGCTCTACCATTTGAGCTAATTCCCCATTTGTGCCGCTGGGCTGTGGTGCTTGAGACACCACAGGTGTGATTTACACATGTTGGTAAACCGGTTGCATTAAAGCTTTTTTTTTTTTTTTTTTTTTAAGTATGGATGTCTCTCTGCCGTAAGGAAAGGAAGAGTGTGGAGCTTGCGGGGTGCCAGGTGTTGTAAAAGTATAGGTTACCCATAGGTTTTACCATTTTCTAACATGCTAGGAGTCAAGAATTGTGAGGAGGAAAAAAAAAATCCCCAAATCAGGCTAAGAAAGTGGCAATGTAGAAGAAATGGTGCAGATCCTTTGGCTTTTTTGGTTGTTGGCCCAGAGGTCTACACCTGCCCCCCTCTGTTGAAGTAGAGACAATGGGTAGTATGAGAAATTGAGATTTAAAAAGCTGGATAAGAGCACTTAGCAGAGGATGGTTTCGATCCATCGACCTCTGGGTTATGGGCCCAGCACGCTTCCGCTGCGCCACTCTGCTGTTGCTTGCCTTCTAAGCTTGCCACTGCCTGTTTCCTAAGCTTGCAAATATGTTTCATGAGCAAGCAACGAGAGGAAAAATGTCCCGTGTTTTGAGAAGATCTGCAATCAAAACTATTGGAGAATGCGGGCATCGATCCCGCTACTTCTCGCATGCAAAGCGAGCGCTCTACCATTTGAGCTAATTCCCCATTTGTGCCGCTGGGCTGTGGTGCTTGAGACACTACAGGTGTGATTTACACATGTTGGTAAACCGGTTGCATTAAAGCTTTTTTTTTTTTTTTTTTTTTTTTTTAAGTATGGATGTCACTCTGCCGTAAGGAAAGGAAGAGTGTGGAGCTTGCGGGGTGCCAGGTGTTGTAAAAGTATAGGTTACCCATAGGTTTTACCATTTTCTAACATGCTAGGAGTCAAGAATTGTGAGGAGGAAAAAAAAAATCCCCAAATCAGGCTAAGAAAGTGGCAATGTAGAAGAAATGGTGCAGATCCTTTGGCTTTTTTGGTTGTTGGCCCAGAGGTCTACACCTGCCCCCCTCTGTTGAAGTAGAGACAATGGGTAGTATGAGAAATTGAGATTTAAAAAGCTGGATAAGAGCACTTAGCAGAGGATGGTTTCGATCCATCGACCTCTGGGTTATGGGCCCAGCACGCTTCCGCTGCGCCACTCTGCTGTTGCTTGCCTTCTAAGCTTGCCACTGCCTGTTTCCTAAGCTTGCAAATATGTTTCATGAGCAAGCAACGAGAGGAAAAATGTCCCGTGTTTTGAGAAGATCTGCAATCAAAACTATTGGAGAATGCGGGCATCGATCCCGCTACTTCTCGCATGCAAAGCGAGCGCTCTACCATTTGAGCTAATTCCCCATTTGTGCCGCTGGGCTGTGGTGCTTGAGACACTACAGGTGTGATTTACCCATGTTGGTAAACCGGTTGTATTAAAGCTTTTTTTTTTTTTTTTTTAAGTATGGATGTCACTCTGCCGTAAGGAAAGGAAGAGTGTGGAGCTTGCGGGGTGCCAGGTGTTGTAAAAGTATAGGTTACCCATAGGTTTTACCATTTTCTAACATGCTAGGAGTCAAGAATTGTGAGGAGGAAAAAAAAAATCCCCAAATCAGGCTAAGAAAGTGGCAATGTAGAAGAAATGGTGCAGATCCTTTGGCTTTTTTGGTTGTTGGCCCAGAGGTCTACACCTGCCCCCCTCTGTTGAAGTAGAGACAATGGGTAGTATGAGAAATTGAGATTTAAAAAGCTGGATAAGAGCACTTAGCAGAGGATGGTTTCGATCCATCGACCTCTGGGTTATGGGCCCAGCACGCTTCCGCTGCGCCACTCTGCTGTTGCTTGCCTTCTAAGCTTGCCACTGCCTGTTTCCTAAGCTTGCAAATATGTTTCATGAGCAAGCAACGAGAGGAAAAATGTCCCGTGTTTTGAGAAGATCTGCAAACAAAACTATTGGAGAATGCGGGCATCGATCCCGCTACTTCTCGCATGCAAAGCGAGCGCTCTACCATTTGAGCTAATTCCCCATTTGTGCCGCTGGGCTGTGGTGCTTGAGACACTACAGGTGTGATTTACACATGTTGGTAAACCGGTTGCATTAAAGCTTTTTTTTTTTTTTTTTTTTTTTTTTAAGTATGGATGTCACTCTGCCGTAAGGAAAGGAAGAGTGTGGAGCTTGCGGGGTGCCAGGTGTTGTAAAAGTATAGGTTACCCATAGGTTTTACCATTTTCTAACATGCTAGGAGTCAAGAATTGTGAGGAGGAAAAAAAAAATCCCCAAATCAGGCTAAGAAAGTGGCAATGTAGAAGAAATGGTGCAGATCCTTTGGCTTTTTTGGTTGTTGGCCCAGAGGTCTACACCTGCCCCCCTCTGTTGAAGTAGAGACAATGGGTAGTATGAGAAATTGAGATTTAAAAAGCTGGATAAGAGCACTTAGCAGAGGATGGTTTCGATCCATCGACCTCTGGGTTATGGGCCCAGCACGCTTCCGCTGCGCCACTCTGCTGTTGCTTGCCTTCTAAGCTTGCCACTGCCTGTTTCCTAAGCTTGCAAATATGTTTCATGAGCAAGCAACGAGAGGAAAAATGTCCCGTGTTTTGAGAAGATCTGCAATCAAAACTATTGGAGAATGCGGGCATCGATCCCGCTACTTCTCGCATGCAAAGCGAGCGCTCTACCATTTGAGCTAATTCCCCATTTGTGCCGCTGGGCTGTGGTGCTTGAGACACTACAGGTGTGATTTACCCATGTTGGTAAACCGGTTGTATTAAAGCTTTTTTTTTTTTTTTTTTAAGTATGGATGTCACTCTGCCGTAAGGAAAGGAAGAGTGTGGAGCTTGCGGGGTGCCAGGTGTTGTAAAAGTATAGGTTACCCATAGGTTTTACCATTTTCTAACATGCTAGGAGTCAAGAATTGTGAGGAGGAAAAAAAAAATCCCCAAATCAGGCTAAGAAAGTGGCAATGTAGAAGAAATGGTGCAGATCCTTTGGCTTTTTTGGTTGTTGGCCCAGAGGTCTACACCTGCCCCCCTCTGTTGAAGTAGAGACAATGGGTAGTATGAGAAATTGAGATTTAAAAAGCTGGATAAGAGCACTTAGCAGAGGATGGTTTCGATCCATCGACCTCTGGGTTATGGGCCCAGCACGCTTCCGCTGCGCCACTCTGCTGTTGCTTGCCTTCTAAGCTTGCCACTGCCTGTTTCCTAAGCTTGCAAATATGTTTCATGAGCAAGCAACGAGAGGAAAAATGTCCCGTGTTTTGAGAAGATCTGCAAACAAAACTATTGGAGAATGCGGGCATCGATCCCGCTACTTCTCGCATGCAAAGCGAGCGCTCTACCATTTGAGCTAATTCCCCATTTGTGCCGCTGGGCTGTGGTGCTTGAGACACTACAGGTGTGATTTACACATGTTGGTAAACCGGTTGCATTAAAGCTTTTTTTTTTTTTTTTTTTTTTTTTTAAGTATGGATGTCACTCTGCCGTAAGGAAAGGAAGAGTGTGGAGCTTGCGGGGTGCCAGGTGTTGTAAAAGTATAGGTTACCCATAGGTTTTACCATTTTCTAACATGCTAGGAGTCAAGAATTGTGAGGAGGAAAAAAAAAATCCCCAAATCAGGCTAAGAAAGTGGCAATGTAGAAGAAATGGTGCAGATCCTTTGGCTTTTTTGGTTGTTGGCCCAGAGGTCTACACCTGCCCCCCTCTGTTGAAGTAGAGACAATGGGTAGTATGAGAAATTGAGATTTAAAAAGCTGGATAAGAGCACTTAGCAGAGGATGGTTTCGATCCATCGACCTCTGGGTTATGGGCCCAGCACGCTTCCGCTGCGCCACTCTGCTGTTGCTTGCCTTCTAAGCTTGCCACTGCCTGTTTCCTAAGCTTGCAAATATGTTTCATGAGCAAGCAACGAGAGGAAAAATGTCCCGTGTTTTGAGAAGATCTGCAATCAAAACTATTGGAGAATGCGGGCATCGATCCCGCTACTTCTCGCATGCAAAGCGAGCGCTCTACCATTTGAGCTAATTCCCCATTTGTGCCGCTGGGCTGTGGTGCTTGAGACACCACAGGTGTGATTTACACATGTTGGTAAACCGGTTGCATTAAAGCTTTTTTTTTTTTTTTTTTTTTTTTTTTAAGTATGGATGTCACTCTGCCGTAAGGAAAGGAAGAGTGTGGAGCTTGCGGGGTGCCAGGTGTTGTAAAAGTATAGGTTACCCATAGGTTTTACCATTTTCTAACATGCTAGGAGTCAAGAATTGTGAGGAGGAAAAAAAAATCCCCAAATCAGGCTAAGAAAGTGGCAATGTAGAAGAAATGGTGCAGATCCTTTGGCTTTTTTGGTTGTTGGCCCAGAAGTCTACACCTGCCCCCCTCTGTTGAAGTAGAGACAATGGGTAGTATGAGAAATTGAGATTTAAAAAGCTGGATAAGAGCACTTAGCAGAGGATGGTTTCGATCCATCGACCTCTGGGTTATGGGCCCAGCACGCTTCTGCTGCGCCACTCTGCTGTTGCTTGCCTTCTAAGCTTGCCACTGCCTGTTTCCTAAGCTTGCAAATATGTTTCATGAGCAAGCAACGAGAGGAAAAATGTCCCGTGTTTTGAGAAGATCTGCAATCAAAACTATTGGAGAATGCGGGCATCGATCCCGCTACTTCTCGCATGCAAAGCGAGCGCTCTACCATTTGAGCTAATTCCCCATTTGTGCCGCTGGGCTGTGGTGCTTGAGACACCACAGGTGTGATTTACACATGTTGGTAAACCGGTTGCATTAAAGCTTTTTTTTTTTTTTTTTTTTTAAGTATGGATGTCTCTCTGCCGTAAGGAAAGGAAGAGTGTGGAGCTTGCGGGGTGCCAGGTGTTGTAAAAGTATAGGTTACCCATAGGTTTTACCATTTTCTAACATGCTAGGAGTCAAGAATTGTGAGGAGGAAAAAAAAAATCCCCAAATCAGGCTAAGAAAGTGGCAATGTAGAAGAAATGGTGCAGATCCTTTGGCTTTTTTGGTTGTTGGCCCAGAGGTCTACACCTGCCCCCCTCTGTTGAAGTAGAGACAATGGGTAGTATGAGAAATTGAGATTTAAAAAGCTGGATAAGAGCACTTAGCAGAGGATGGTTTCGATCCATCGACCTCTGGGTTATGGGCCCAGCACGCTTCCGCTGCGCCACTCTGCTGTTGCTTGCCTTCTAAGCTTGCCACTGCCTGTTTCCTAAGCTTGCAAATATGTTTCATGAGCAAGCAACGAGAGGAAAAATGTCCCGTGTTTTGAGAAGATCTGCAATCAAAACTATTGGAGAATGCGAGCATCGATCCCGCTACTTCTCGCATGCAAAGCGAGCGCTCTACCATTTGAGCTAATTCCCCATTTGTGCCGCTGGGCTGTGGTGCTTGAGACACCACAGGTGTGATTTACACATGTTGGTAAACCGGTTGCATTAAAGCTTTTTTTTTTTTTTTTTTTTTTTTTTAAGTATGGATGTCACTCTGCCGTAAGGAAAGGAAGAGTGTGGAGCTTGCGGGGTGCCAGGTGTTGTAAAAGTATAGGTTACCCATAGGTTTTACCATTTTCTAACATGCTAGGAGTCAAGAATTGTGAGGAGGAAAAAAAAATCCCCAAATCAGGCTAAGAAAGTGGCAATGTAGAAGAAATGGTGCAGATCCTTTGGCTTTTTTGGTTGTTGGCCCAGAAGTCTACACCTGCCCCCCTCTGTTGAAGTAGAGACAATGGGTAGTATGAGAAATTGAGATTTAAAAAGCTGGATAAGAGCACTTAGCAGAGGATGGTTTCGATCCATCGACCTCTGGGTTATGGGCCCAGCACGCTTCCGCTGCGCCACTCTGCTGTTGCTTGCCTTCTAAGCTTGCCTTCTAAGCTTGCCACTGCCTGTTTCCTAAGCTTGCAAATATGTTTCATGAGCAAGCAACGAGAGGAAAAATGTCCCGTGTTTTGAGAAGATCTGCAATCAAAACTATTGGAGAATGCGGGCATCGATCCCGCTACTTCTCGCATGCAAAGCGAGCGCTCTACCATTTGAGCTAATTCCCAATTTGTGCCGCTGGGCTGTGGTGCTTGAGACACTACAGGTGTGATTTACCCATGTTGGTAAACCGGTTGTATTAAAGCTTTTTTTTTTTTTTTTTTAAGTATGGATGTCACTCTGCCGTAAGGAAAGGAAGAGTGTGGAGCTTGCGGGGTGCCAGGTGTTGTAAAAGTATAGGTTACCCATAGGTTTTACCATTTTCTAACATGCTAGGAGTCAAGAATTGTGAGGAGGAAAAAAAAAATCCCCAAATCAGGCTAAGAAAGTGGCAATGTAGAAGAAATGGTGCAGATCCTTTGGCTTTTTTGGTTGTTGGCCCAGAGGTCTACACCTGCCCCCCTCTGTTGAAGTAGAGACAATGGGTAGTATGAGAAATTGAGATTTAAAAAGCTGGATAAGAGCACTTAGCAGAGGATGGTTTCGATCCATCGACCTCTGGGTTATGGGCCCAGCACGCTTCCGCTGCGCCACTCTGCTGTTGCTTGCCTTCTAAGCTTGCCACTGCCTGTTTCCTAAGCTTGCAAATATGTTTCATGAGCAAGCAACGAGAGGAAAAATGTCCCGTGTTTTGAGAAGATCTGCAATCAAAACTATTGGAGAATGCGGGCATCGATCCCGCTACTTCTCGCATGCAAAGCGAGCGCTCTACCATTTGAGCTAATTCCCCATTTGTGCCGCTGGGCTGTGGTGCTTGAGACACCACAGGTGTGATTTACCCATGTTGGTAAACCGGTTGCATTAAAGCTTTTTTTTTTTTTTTTTTTTAAGTATGGATGTCACTCTGCCGTAAGGAAAGGAAGAGTGTGGAGTTTGCGGGGTGCCAGGTGTTGTAAAAGTATAGGTTACCCATAGGTTTTACCATTTTCTAACATGCTAGGAGTCAAGAATTGTGAGGAGGAAAAAAAAAATCCCCAAATCAGGCTAAGAAAGTGGCAATGTAGAAGAAATGGTGCAGATCCTTTGGCTTTTTTGGTTGTTGGCCCAGAAGTCTACACCTGCCCCCCTCTGTTGAAGTAGAGACAATGGGTAGTATGAGAAATTGAGATTTAAAAAGCTGGATAAGAGCACTTAGCAGAGGATGGTTTCGATCCATCGACCTCTGGGTTATGGGCCCAGCACGCTTCCGCTGCGCCACTCTGCTGTTGCTTTCCTTCTAAGCTTGCCTTCTAAGTTTGCCACTGACTGTTTGCTAAGCTTGCAAATATGTTTCAAGAGCAAGCAACGAGAGGAAAAATGTCCCGTGTTTTGAGAAGATCTGCAATCAAAACTATTGGAGAATGCGGGCATCGATCCCGCTACTTCTCGCATGCAAAGCGAGCGCTCTACCATTTGAGCTAATTCCCCATTTGTGCCGCTGGGCTGTGGTGCTTGAGACACTACAGGTGTGATTTACCCATGTTGGTAAACCGGTTGTATTAAAGCTTTTTTTTTTTTTTTTTTAAGTATGGATGTCACTCTGCCGTAAGGAAAGGAAGAGTGTGGAGCTTGCGGGGTGCCAGGTGTTGTAAAAGTATAGGTTACCCATAGGTTTTACCATTTTCTAACATGCTAGGAGTCAAGAATTGTGAGGAGAAAAAAAAAATCCCCAAATCAGGCTAAGAAAGTGGCAATGTAGAAGAAATGGTGCAGATCCTTTGGCTTTTTTGGTTGTTGGCCCAGAGGTCTACACCTGCCCCCCTCTGTTGAAGTAGAGACAATGGGTAGTATGAGAAATTGAGATTTAAAAAGCTGGATAAGAGCACTTAGCAGAGGATGGTTTCGATCCATCGACCTCTGGGTTATGGGCCCAGCACGCTTCCGCTGCGCCACTCTGCTGTTGCTTGCCTTCTAAGCTTGCCACTGCCTGTTTGATAAGCTTGCAAATATGTTTCATGAGCAAGCAACGAGAGGAAAAATGTCCCGTGTTTTGAGAAGATCTGCAATCAAAACTATTGGAGAATGCGGGCATCGATCCCGCTACTTCTCGCATGCAAAGCGAGCGCTCTACCATTTGAGCTAATTCCCCATTTGTGCCGCTGGGCTGTGGTGCTTGAGACACTACAGGTGTGATTTACCCATGTTGGTAAACCGGTTGTATTAAAGCTTTTTTTTTTTTTTTTTTAAGTATGGATGTCACTCTGCCGTAAGGAAAGGAAGAGTGTGGAGCTTGCGTGGTGCCAGGTGTTGTAAAAGTATAGGTTACCCATAGGTTTTACCATTTTCTAACATGCTAGGAGTCAAGAATTGTGAGGAGGAAAAAAAAAATCCCCAAATCAGGCTAAGAAAGTGGCAATGTAGAAGAAATGGTGCAGATCCTTTGGCTTTTTTGGTTGTTGGCCCAGAGGTCTACACCTGCCCCCCTCTGTTGAAGTAGAGACAATGGGTAGTATGAGAAATTGAGATTTAAAAAGCTGGATAAGAGCACTTAGCAGAGGATGGTTTCGATCCATCGACCTCTGGGTTATGGGCCCAGCACGCTTCCGCTGCGCCACTCTGCTGTTGCTTGCCTTCTAAGCTTGCCTTCTAAGCTTGCCACTGCCTGTTTGATAAGCTTGCAAATATGTTTCATGAGCAAGCAACGAGAGGAAAAATGTCCCGTGTTTTGAGAAGATCTGCAATCAAAACTATTGGAGAATGCGGACATCGATCCCGCTACTTCTCGCATGCAAAGCGAGCGCTCTACCATTTGAGCTAATTCCCCATTTGTGCCGCCGGGTTGTGGTGCTTGAGACACCACAGGTGTGATTTACCCATGTTGGTAAACCGGTTGCATTAAAGCTTTTTTTTTTTTTTTTTTTTAAGTATGGATGTCACACTGCCGTAAGGAAAGGAAGAGTGTGGAGCTTGCGGGGTGCCAGGTGTTGTAAAAGTATAGGTTACCCATAGGTTTTACCATTTTCTAACATGCTAGGAGTCAAGAATTGTGAGGAGGAAAAAAAAAATCCCCAAATCAGGCTAAGAAAGTGGCAATGTAGAAGAAATGGTGCAGATCCTTTGGCTTTTTTGGTTGTTGGCCCAGAGGTCTACACCTGCCCCCCTCTGTTGAAGTAGAGACAATGGGTAGTATGAGAAATTGAGATTTAAAAAGCTGGATAAGAGCACTTAGCAGAGGATGGTTTCGATCCATCGACCTCTGGGTTATGGGCCCAGCACGCTTCCGCTGCGCCACTCTGCTGTTGCTTTCCTTCTAAGCTTGCCTTCAAAGCTTGCCACTGACTGTTTGCTAAGCTTGCAAATATGTTTCATGAGCAAGCAACGAGAGGAAAAATGTCCCGTGTTTTGAGAAGATCTGCAATCAAAACTATTGGAGAATGCGGGCATCGATCCCGCTACTTCTGGCATGCAAAGCGAGCGCTCTACCATTTGAGCTAATTCCCCATTTGTGCCGCCGGGTTGTGGTGCTTGAGACACCACAGGTGTGATTTACACATGTTGGTAAACCGGTTGCATTAAAGCTTTTTTTTTTTTTTTTTTAAAGTATGGATGTCACTCTGCCGTAAGGAAAGGAAGAGTGTGGAGCTTGCAGGGTGCCAGGTGTTGTAAAAGTATAGGTTACCCATAGGTTTTACCATTTTCTAACATGCTAGGAGTCAAGAATTGTGAGGAGGAAAAAAAAATCCCCAAATCAGGCTAAGAAAGTGGCAATGTAGAAGAAATGGTGCAGATCCTTTGGCTTTTTTGGTTGTTGGCCCAGAGGTCTACACCTGCCCCCCTCTGTTGAAGTAGAGACAATGGGTAGTATGAGAAATTGAGATTTAAAAAGCTGGATAAGAGCACTTAGCAGAGGATGGTTTCGATCCATCGACCTCTGGGTTATGGGCCCAGCACGCTTCCGCTGCGCCACTCTGCTGTTGCTTGCCTTCTAAGCTTGCCACTGCCTGTTTGATAAGCTTGCAAATATGTTTCATGAGCAAGAAACGAGAGGAAAAATGTCCCGTGTTTTGAGAAGATCTGCAATCAAAACTATTGGAGAATGCGGGCATCGATCCCGCTACTTCTCGCATGCAAAGCGAGCGCTCTACCATTTGAGCTAATTCCCCATTTGTGCCGCTGGGCTGTGGTGCTTGAGACACTACAGGTGTGATTTACCCATGTTGGTAAACCGGTTGTATTAAAGCTTTTTTTTTTTTTTTTTTAAGTATGGATGTCACTCTGCCGTAAGGAAAGGAAGAGTGTGGAGCTTGCGGGGTGCCAGGTGTTGTAAAAGTATAGGTTACCCATAGGTTTTACCATTTTCTAACATGCTAGGAGTCAAGAATTGTGAGGAGGAAAAAAAAAATCCCCAAATCAGGCTAAGAAAGTGGCAATGTAGAAGAAATGGTGCAGATCCTTTGGCTTTTTTGGTTGTTGGCCCAGAGGTCTACACCTGCCCCCCTCTGTTGAAGTAGAGACAATGGGTAGTATGAGAAATTGAGATTTAAAAAGCTGGATAAGAGCACTTAGCAGAGGATGGTTTCGATCCATCGACCTCTGGGTTATGGGCCCAGCACGCTTCCGCTGCGCCACTCTGCTGTTGCTTGCCTTCTAAGCTTGCCTTCTAAGCTTGCCACTGCCTGTTTGATAAGCTTGCAAATATGTTTCATGAGCAAGCAACGAGAGGAAAAATGTCCCGTGTTTTGAGAAGATCTGCAATCAAAACTATTGGAGAATGCGGAAATCGATCCCGCTACTTCTCGCATGCAAAGCGAGCGCTCTACCATTTGAGCTAATTCCCCATTTGTGCCGCCGGGTTGTGGTGCTTGAGACACCACAGGTGTGATTTACCCATGTTGGTAAACCGGTTGCATTAAAGCTTTTTTTTTTTTTTTTTTTTAAGTATGGATGTCACACTGCCGTAAGGAAAGGAAGAGTGTGGAGCTTGCGGGGTGCCAGGTGTTGTAAAAGTATAGGTTACCCATAGGTTTTACCATTTTCTAACATGCTAGGAGTCAAGAATTGTGAGGAGGAAAAAAAAATCCCCAAATCAGGCTAAGAAAGTGGCAATGTAGAAGAAATGGTGCAGATCCTTTGGCTTTTTTGGTTGTTGGCCCAGAAGTCTACACCTGCCCCCCTCTGTTGAAGTAGAGACAATGGGTAGTATGAGAAATTGAGATTTAAAAAGCTGGATAAGAGCACTTAGCAGAGGATGGTTTCGATCCATCGACCTCTGGGTTATGGGCCCAGCACGCTTCCGCTGCGCCACTCTGCTGTTGCTTGCCTTCTAAGCTTGCCACTGCCTGTTTGATAAGCTTGCAAATATGTTTCATGAGCAAGCAACGAGAGGAAAAATGTCCCGTGTTTTGAGAAGATCTGCAATCAAAACTATTGGAGAATGCGGGCATCGATCCCGCTACTTCTCGCATGCAAAGCGAGCGCTCTACCATTTGAGCTAATTCCCCATTTGTGCCGCTGGGCTGTGGTGCTTGAGACACTACAGGTGTGATTTACCCATGTTGGTAAACCGGTTGCATTAAAGCTTTTTTTTTTTTTTTTTTTAAGTATGGATGTCACACTGCCGTAAGGAAAGGAAGAGTGTGGAGCTTGCGGGGTGCCAGGTGTTGTAAAAGTATAGGTTACCCATAGGTTTTACCATTTTCTAACATGCTAGGAGTCAAGAATTGTGAGGAGGAAAAAAAAAATCCCCAAATCAGGCTAAGAAAGTGGCAATGTAGAAGAAATGGTGCAGATCCTTTGGCTTTTTTGGTTGTTGGCCCAGAAGTCTACACCTGCCCCCCTCTGTTGAAGTAGAGACAATGGGTAGTATGAGAAATTGAGATTTAAAAAGCTGGATAAGAGCACTTAGCAGAGGATGGTTTCGATCCATCGACCTCTGGGTTATGGGCCCAGCACGCTTCCGCTGCGCCACTCTGCTGTTGCTTTCCTTCTAAGCTTGCCTTCTAAGCTTGCCACTGACTGTTTGCTAAGCTTGCAAATATGTTTCATGAGCAAGCAACGAGAGGAAAAATGTCCCGTGTTTTGAGAAGATCTGCAATCAAAACTATTGGAGAATGCGGGCATCGATCCCGCTACTTCTCGCATGCAAAGCGAGCGCTCTACCATTTGAGCTAATTCCCCATTTGTGCCGCCGGGTTGTGGTGCTTGAGACACCACAGGTGTGATTTACACATGTTGGTAAACCGGTTGCATTAAAGCTTTTTTTTTTTTTTTTTTTTAAGTATGGATGTCACACTGCCGTAAGGAAAGGAAGAGTGTGGAGCTTGCGGGGTGCCAGGTGTTGTAAAAGTATAGGTTACCCATAGGTTTTACCATTTTCTAACATGCTAGGAGTCAAGAATTGTGAGGAGGAAAAAAAAAATCCCCAAATCAGGCTAAGAAAGTGGCAATGTAGAAGAAATGGTGCAGATCCTTTGGCTTTTTTGGTTGTTGGCCCAGAGGTCTACACCTGCCCCCCTCTGTTGAAGTAGAGACAATGGGTAGTATGAGAAATTGAGATTTAAAAAGCTGGATAAGAGCACTTAGCAGAGGATGGTTTCGATCCATCGACCTCTGGGTTATGGGCCCAGCACGCTTCCGCTGCGCCACTCTGCTGTTGCTTGCCTTCTAAGCTTGCCACTGCCTGTTTGATAAGCTTGCAAATATGTTTCATGAGCAAGCAACGAGAGGAAAAATGTCCCGTGTTTTGAGAAGATCTGCAATCAAAACTATTGGAGAATGCGGGCATCGATCCCGCTACTTCTCGCATGCAAAGCGAGCGCTCTACCATTTGAGCTAATTCCCCATTTGTGCCGCTGGGCTGTGGTGCTTGAGACACTACAGGTGTGATTTACCCATGTTGGTAAACCGGTTGTATTAAAGCTTTTTTTTTTTTTTTTTTTAAGTATGGATGTCACTCTGCCGTAAGGAAAGGAAGAGTGTGGAGCTTGCGGGGTGCCAGGTGTTGTAAAAGTATAGGTTACCCATAGGTTTTACCATTTTCTAACATGCTAGGAGTCAAGAATTGTGAGGAGGAAAAAAAAAATCCCCAAATCAGGCTAAGAAAGTGGCAATGTAGAAGAAATGGTGCAGATCCTTTGGCTTTTTTGGTTGTTGGCCCAGAGGTCTACACCTGCCCCCCTCTGTTGAAGTAGAGACAATGGGTAGTATGAGAAATTGAGATTTAAAAAGCTGGATAAGAGCACTTAGCAGAGGATGGTTTCGATCCATCGACCTCTGGGTTATGGGCCCAGCACGCTTCCGCTGCGCCACTCTGCTGTTGCTTGCCTTCTAAGCTTGCCACTGCCTGTTTGATAAGCTTGCAAATATGTTTCATGAGCAAGCAACGAGAGGAAAAATGTCCCGTGTTTTGAGAAGATCTGCAATCAAAACTATTGGAGAATGCGGGCATCGATCCCGCTACTTCTCGCATGCAAAGCGAGCGCTCTACCATTTGAGCTAATTCCCCATTTGTGCCGCTGGGCTGTGGTGCTTGAGACACTACAGGTGTGATTTACCCATGTTGGTAAACCGGTTGTATTAAAGCTTTTTTTTTTTTTTTTTTTAAGTATGGATGTCACTCTGCCGTAAGGAAAGGAAGAGTGTGGAGCTTGCGGGGTGCCAGGTGTTGTAAAAGTATAGGTTACCCATAGGTTTTACCATTTTCTAACATGCTAGGAGTCAAGAATTGTGAGGAGGAAAAAAAAAATCCCCAAATCAGGCTAAGAAAGTGGCAATGTAGAAGAAATGGTGCAGATCCTTTGGCTTTTTTGGTTGTTGGCCCAGAGGTCTACACCTGCCCCCCTCTGTTGAAGTAGAGACAATGGGTAGTATGAGAAATTGAGATTTAAAAAGCTGGATAAGAGCACTTAGCAGAGGATGGTTTCGATCCATCGACCTCTGGGTTATGGGCCCAGCACGCTTCCGCTGCGCCACTCTGCTGTTGCTTGCCTTCTAAGCTTGCCACTGCCTGTTTGATAAGCTTGCAAATATGTTTCATGAGCAAGCAACGAGAGGAAAAATGTCCCGTGTTTTGAGAAGATCTGCAATCAAAACTATTGGAGAATGCGGGCATCGATCCCGCTACTTCTCGCATGCAAAGCGAGCGCTCTACCATTTGAGCTAATTCCCCATTTGTGCCGCTGGGCTGTGGTGCTTGAGACACCACAGGTGTGATTTACCCATGTTGGTAAACCGGTTGCATTAAAGCTTTTTTTTTTTTTTTTTTTAAGTATGGATGTCACTCTGCCGTAAGGAAAGGAAGAGTGTGGAGCTTGCGGGGTGCCAGGTGTTGTAAAAGTATAGGTTACCCATAGGTTTTACCATTTTCTAACATGCTAGGAGTCAAGAATTGTGAGGAGGAAAAAAAAAATCCCCAAATCAGGCTAAGAAAGTGGCAATGTAGAAGAAATGGTGCAGATCCTTTGGCTTTTTTGGTTGTTGGCCCAGAAGTCTACACCTGCCCCCCTCTGTTGAAGTAGAGACAATGGGTAGTATGAGAAATTGAGATTTAAAAAGCTGGATAAGAGCACTTAGCAGAGGATGGTTTCGATCCATCGACCTCTGGGTTATGGGCCCAGCACGCTTCCGCTGCGCCACTCTGCTGTTGCTTGCCTTCTAAGCTTGCCACTGCCTGTTTCCTAAGCTTGCAAATATGTTTCATGAGCAAGCAACGAGAGGAAAAATGTCCCGTGTTTTGAGAAGATCTGCAATCAAAACTATTGGAGAATGCGGGCATCGATCCCGCTACTTCTCGCATGCAAAGCGAGCGCTCTACCATTTGAGCTAATTCCCCATTTGTGCCGCTGGGCTGTGGTGCTTGAGACACTACAGGTGTGATTTACCCATGTTGGTAAACCGGTTGTATTAAAGCTTTTTTTTTTTTTTTTTTAAGTATGGATGTCACTCTGCCGTAAGGAAAGGAAGAGTGTGGAGCTTGCGGGGTGCCAGCGGTTGTAAAAGTATAGGTTACCCATAGGTTTTACCATTTTCTAACATGCTAGGAGTCAAGAATTGTGAGGAGGAAAAAAAAAATCCCCAAATCAGGCTAAGAAAGTGGCAATGTAGAAGAAATGGTGCAGATCCTTTGGCTTTTTTGGTTGTTGGCCCAGAGGTCTACACCTGCCCCCCTCTGTTGAAGTAGAGACAATGGGTAGTATGAGAAATTGAGATTTAAAAAGCTGGATAAGAGCACTTAGCAGAGGATGGTTTCGATCCATCGACCTCTGGGTTATGGGCCCAGCACGCTTCCGCTGCGCCACTCTGCTGTTGCTTGCCTTCTAAGCTTGCCACTGCCTGTTTCCTAAGCTTGCAAATATGTTTCATGAGCAAGCAACGAGAGGAAAAATGTCCCGTGTTTTGAGAAGATCTGCAATCAAAACTATTGGAGAATGCGGGCATCGATCCCGCTACTTCTCGCATGCAAAGCGAGCGCTCTACCATTTGAGCTAATTCCCCATTTGTGCCGCTGGGCTGTGGTGCTTGAGACACCACAGGTGTGATTTACACATGTTGGTAAACCGGTTGCATTAAAGCTTTTTTTTTATTTTTTTTAAGTATGGATGTCACTCTGCCGTAAGGAAAGGAAGAGTGTGGAGCTTGCGGGGTGCCAGGTGTTGTAAAAGTATAGGTTACCCATAGGTTTTACCATTTTCTAACATGCTAGGAGTCAAGAATTGTGAGGAGGAAAAAAAAAATCCCCAAATCAGGCTAAGAAAGTGGCAATGTAGAAGAAATGGTGCAGATCCTTTGGCTTTTTTGGTTGTTGGCCCAGAAGTCTACACCTGCCCCCCTCTGTTGAAGTAGAGACAATGGGTAGTATGAGAAATTGAGATTTAAAAAGCTGGATAAGAGCACTTAGCAGAGGATGGTTTCGATCCATCGACCTCTGGGTTATGGGCCCAGCACGCTTCCGCTGCGCCACTCTGCTGTTGCTTGCCTTCTAAGCTTGCCACTGCCTGTTTCCTAAGCTTGCAAATATGTTTCATGAGCAAGCAACGAGAGGAAAAATGTCCCGTGTTTTGAGAAGATCTGCAATCAAAACTATTGGAGAATGCGGGCATCGATCCCGCTACTTCTCGCATGCAAAGCGAGCGCTCTACCATTTGAGCTAATTCCCCATTTGTGCCGCTGGGCTGTGGTGCTTGAGACACTACAGGTGTGATTTACCCATGTTGGTAAACCGGTTGTATTAAAGCTTTTTTTTTTTTTTTTTTAAGTATGGATGTCACTCTGCCGTAAGGAAAGGAAGAGTGTGGAGCTTGCGGGGTGCCAGGTGTTGTAAAAGTATAGGTTACCCATAGGTTTTACCATTTTCTAACATGCTAGGAGTCAAGAATTGTGAGGAGGAAAAAAAAAATCCCCAAATCAGGCTAAGAAAGTGGCAATGTAGAAGAAATGGTGCAGATCCTTTGGCTTTTTTGGTTGTTGGCCCAGAGGTCTACACCTGCCCCCCTCTGTTGAAGTAGAGACAATGGGTAGTATGAGAAATTGAGATTTAAAAAGCTGGATAAGAGCACTTAGCAGAGGATGGTTTCGATCCATCGACCTCTGGGTTATGGGCCCAGCACGCTTCCGCTGCGCCACTCTGCTGTTGCTTGCCTTCTAAGCTTGCCACTGCCTGTTTCCTAAGCTTGCAAATATGTTTCATGAGCAAGCAACGAGAGGAAAAATGTCCCGTGTTTTGAGAAGATCTGCAATCAAAACTATTGGAGAATGCGGGCATCGATCCCGCTACTTCTCGCATGCAAAGCGAGCGCTCTACCATTTGAGCTAATTCCCCATTTGTGCCGCTGGGCTGTGGTGCTTGAGACACCACAGGTGTGATTTACCCATGTTGGTAAACCGGTTGCATTAAAGCTTTTTTTTTATTTTTTTTAAGTATGGATGTCACTCTGCCGTAAGGAAAGGAAGAGTGTGGAGCTTGCGGGGTGCCAGGTGTTGTAAAAGTATAGGTTACCCATAGGTTTTACCATTTTCTAACATGCTAGGAGTCAAGAATTGTGAGGAGGAAAAAAAAAATCCCCAAATCAGGCTAAGAAAGTGGCAATGTAGAAGAAATGGTGCAGATCCTTTGGCTTTTTTGGTTGTTGGCCCAGAAGTCTACACCTGCACCCCTCTGTTGAAGTAGAGACAATGGGTAGTATGAGAAATTGAGATTTAAAAAGCTGGATAAGAGCACTTAGCAGAGGATGGTTTCGATCCATCGACCTCTGGGTTATGGGCCCAGCACGCTTCCGCTGCGCCACTCTGCTGTTGCTTGCCTTCTAAGCTTGCCACTGCCTGTTTCCTAAGCTTGCAAATATGTTTCATGAGCAAGCAACGAGAGGAAAAATGTCCCGTGTTTTGAGAAGATCTGCAATCAAAACTATTGGAGAATGCGGGCATCGATCCCGCTACTTCTCGCATGCAAAGCGAGCGCTCTACCATTTGAGCTAATTCCCCATTTGTGCCGCTGGGCTGTGGTGCTTGAGACACTACAGGTGTGATTTACCCATGTTGGTAAACCGGTTGTATTAAAGCTTTTTTTTTTTTTTTTTTAAGTATGGATGTCACTCTGCCGTAAGGAAAGGAAGAGTGTGGAGCTTGCGGGGTGCCAGGTGTTGTAAAAGTATAGGTTACCCATAGGTTTTACCATTTTCTAACATGCTAGGAGTCAAGAATTGTGAGGAGGAAAAAAAAATCCCCAAATCAGGCTAAGAAAGTGGCAATGTAGAAGAAATGGTGCAGATCCTTTGGCTTTTTTGGTTGTTGGCCCAGAAGTCTACACCTGCCCCCCTCTGTTGAAGTAGAGACAATGGGTAGTATGAGAAATTGAGATTTAAAAAGCTGGATAAGAGCACTTAGCAGAGGATGGTTTCGATCCATCGACCTCTGGGTTATGGGCCCAGCACGCTTCCGCTGCGCCACTCTGCTGTTGCTTGCCTTCTAAGCTTGCCACTGCCTGTTTGATAAGCTTGCAAATATGTTTCATGAGCAAGCAACGAGAGGAAAAATGTCCCGTGTTTTGAGAAGATCTGCAATCAAAACTATTGGAGAATGCGGGCATCGATCCCGCTACTTCTCGCATGCAAAGCGAGCGCTCTACCATTTGAGCTAATTCCCCATTTGTGCCGCTGGGCTGTGGTGCTTGAGACACTACAGGTGTGATTTACCCATGTTGGTAAACCGGTTGTATTAAAGCTTTTTTTTTTTTTTTTTTAAGTATGGATGTCACTCTGCCGTAAGGAAAGGAAGAGTGTGGAGCTTGCGGGGTGCCAGGTGTTGTAAAAGTATAGGTTACCCATAGGTTTTACCATTTTCTAACATGCTAGGAGTCAAGAATTGTGAGGAGGAAAAAAAAAATCCCCAAATCAGGCTAAGAAAGTGGCAATGTAGAAGAAATGGTGCAGATCCTTTGGCTTTTTTGGTTGTTGGCCCAGAGGTCTACACCTGCCCCCCTCTGTTGAAGTAGAGACAATGGGTAGTATGAGAAATTGAGATTTAAAAAGCTGGATAAGAGCACTTAGCAGAGGATGGTTTCGATCCATCGACCTCTGGGTTATGGGCCCAGCACGCTTCCGCTGCGCCACTCTGCTGTTGCTTGCCTTCTAAGCTTGCCACTGCCTGTTTGATAAGCTTGCAAATATGTTTCATGAGCAAGCAACGAGAGGAAAAATGTCCCGTGTTTTGAGAAGATCTGCAATCAAAACTATTGGAGAATGCGGACATCGATCCCGCTACTTCTCGCATGCAAAGCGAGCGCTCTACCATTTGAGCTAATTCCCCATTTGTGCCGCCGGGTTGTGGTGCTTGAGACACCACAGGTGTGATTTACCCATGTTGGTAAACCGGTTGCATTAAAGCTTTTTTTTTTTTTTTTTTTTAAGTATGGATGTCACACTGCCGTAAGAAAAGGAAGAGTGTGGAGCTTGCGGGGTGCCAGGTGTTGTAAAAGTATAGGTTACCCATAGGTTTTACCATTTTCTAACATGCTAGGAGTCAAGAATTGTGAGGAGGAAAAAAAAAATCCCCAAATCAGGCTAAGAAAGTGGCAATGTAGAAGAAATGGTGCAGATCCTTTGGCTTTTTTGGTTGTTGGCCCAGAAGTCTACACCTGCCCCCCTCTGTTGAAGTAGAGACAATGGGTAGTATGAGAAATTGAGATTTAAAAAGCTGGATAAGAGCACTTAGCAGATGATGGTTTCGATCCATCGACCTCTGGGTTATGGGCCCAGCACGCTTCCGCTGCGCCACTCTGCTGTTGCTTTCCTTCTAAGCTTGCCTTCTAAGCTTGCCTTCGACTGTTTGCTAAGCTTGCAAATATGTTTCATGAGCAAGCAACGAGAGGAAAAATGTCCCGTGTTTTGAGAAGATCTGCAATCAAAACTATTGGAGAATGCGGGCATCGATCCCGCTACTTCTCGCATGCAAAGCGAGCGCTCTACCATTTGAGCTAATTCCCCATTTGTGCCGCTGGGCTGTGGTGCTTGAGACACTACAGGTGTGATTTACCCATGTTGGTAAACCGGTTGTATTAAAGCTTTTTTTTTATTTTTTTTAAGTATGGATGTCACTCTGCCGTAAGGAAAGGAAGAGTGTGGAGCTTGCGGGGTGCCAGGTGTTGTAAAAGTATAGGTTACCCATAGGTTTTACCATTTTCTAACATGCTAGGAGTCAAGAATTGTGAGGAGGAAAAAAAAAATCCCCAAATCAGGCTAAGAAAGTGGCAATGTAGAAGAAATGGTGCAGATCCTTTGGCTTTTTTGGTTGTTGGCCCAGAAGTCTACACCTGCCCCCCTCTGTTGAAGTAGAGACAATGGGTAGTATGAGAAATTGAGATTTAAAAAGCTGGATAAGAGCACTTAGCAGAGGATGGTTTCGATCCATCGACCTCTGGGTTATGGGCCCAGCACGCTTCCGCTGCGCCACTCTGCTGTTGCTTGCCTTCTAAGCTTGCCACTGCCTGTTTCCTAAGCTTGCAAATATGTTTCATGAGCAAGCAACGAGAGGAAAAATGTCCCGTGTTTTGAGAAGATCTGCAATCAAAACTATTGGAGAATGCGGGCATCGATCCCGCTACTTCTCGCATGCAAAGCGAGCGCTCTACCATTTGAGCTAATTCCCCATTTGTGCCGCTGGGCTGTGGTGCTTGAGACACTACAGGTGTGATTTACCCATGTTGGTAAACCGGTTGTATTAAAGCTTTTTTTTTTTTTTTTTTAAGTATGGATGTCACTCTGCCGTAAGGAAAGGAAGAGTGTGGAGCTTGCGGGGTGCCAGGTGTTGTAAAAGTATAGGTTACCCATAGGTTTTACCATTTTCTAACATGCTAGGAGTCAAGAATTGTGAGGAGGAAAAAAAAAATCCCCAAATCAGGCTAAGAAAGTGGCAATGTAGAAGAAATGGTGCAGATCCTTTGGCTTTTTTGGTTGTTGGCCCAGAGGTCTACACCTGCCCCCCTCTGTTGAAGTAGAGACAATGGGTAGTATGAGAAATTGAGATTTAAAAAGCTGGATAAGAGCACTTAGCAGAGGATGGTTTCGATCCATCGACCTCTGGGTTATGGGCCCAGCACGCTTCCGCTGTGCCACTCTGCTGTTGCTTGCCTTCTAAGCTTGCCACTGCCTGTTTCCTAAGCTTGCAAATATGTTTCATGAGCAAGCAACGAGAGGAAAAATGTCCCGTGTTTTGAGAAGATCTGCAATCAAAACTATTGGAGAATGCGGGCATCGATCCCGCTACTTCTCGCATGCAAAGCGAGCGCTCTACCATTTGAGCTAATTCCCCATTTGTGCCGCTGGGCTGTGGTGCTTGAGACACTACAGGTGTGATTTACCCATGTTGGTAAACCGGTTGTATTAAAGCTTTTTTTTTTTTTTTTTTAAGTATGGATGTCACTCTGCCGTAAGGAAAGGAAGAGTGTGGAGCTTGCGGGGTGCCAGGTGTTGTAAAAGTATAGGTTACCCATAGGTTTTACCATTTTCTAACATGCTAGGAGTCAAGAATTGTGAGGAGGAAAAAAAAAATCCCCAAATCAGGCTAAGAAAGTGGCAATGTAGAAGAAATGGTGCAGATCCTTTGGCTTTTTTGGTTGTTGGCCCAGAGGTCTACACCTGCCCCCCTCTGTTGAAGTAGAGACAATGGGTAGTATGAGAAATTGAGATTTAAAAAGCTGGATAAGAGCACTTAGCAGAGGATGGTTTCGATCCATCGACCTCTGGGTTATGGGCCCAGCACGCTTCCGCTGCGCCACTCTGCTGTTGCTTGCCTTCTAAGCTTGCCACTGCCTGTTTCCTAAGCTTGCAAATATGTTTCATGAGCAAGCAACGAGAGGAAAAATGTCCCGTGTTTTGAGAAGATCTGCAATCAAAACTATTGGAGAATGCGGGCATCGATCCCGCTACTTCTCGCATGCAAAGCGAGCGCTCTACCATTTGAGCTAATTCCCCATTTGTGCCGCTGGGCTGTGGTGCTTGAGACACCACAGGTGTGATTTACACATGTTGGTAAACCGGTTGCATTAAAGCTTTTTTTTTATTTTTTTTAAGTATGGATGTCACTCTGCCGTAAGGAAAGGAAGAGTGTGGAGCTTGCGGGGTGCCAGGTGTTGTAAAAGTATAGGTTACCCATAGGTTTTACCATTTTCTAACATGCTAGGAGTCAAGAATTGTGAGGAGGAAAAAAAAAATCCCCAAATCAGGCTAAGAAAGTGGCAATGTAGAAGAAATGGTGCAGATCCTTTGGCTTTTTTGGTTGTTGGCCCAGAAGTCTACACCTGCACCCCTCTGTTGAAGTAGAGACAATGGGTAGTATGAGAAATTGAGATTTAAAAAGCTGGATAAGAGCACTTAGCAGAGGATGGTTTCGATCCATCGACCTCTGGGTTATGGGCCCAGCACGCTTCCGCTGCGCCACTCTGCTGTTGCTTGCCTTCTAAGCTTGCCACTGCCTGTTTGATAAGCTTGCAAATATGTTTCATGAGCAAGCAACGAGAGGAAAAATGTCCCGTGTTTTGAGAAGATCTGCAATCAAAACTATTGGAGAATGCGGGCATCGATCCCGCTACTTCTCGCATGCAAAGCGAGCGCTCTACCATTTGAGCTAATTCCCCATTTGTGCCGCTGGGCTGTGGTGCTTGAGACACTACAGGTGTGATTTACCCATGTTGGTAAACCGGTTGTATTAAAGCTTTTTTTTTTTTTTTTTAAGTATGGATGTCACTCTGCCGTAAGGAAAGGAAGAGTGTGGAGCTTGCGGGGTGCCAGGTGTTGTAAAAGTATAGGTTACCCATAGGTTTTACCATTTTCTAACATGCTAGGAGTCAAGAATTGTGAGGAGGAAAAAAAAAATCCCCAAATCAGGCTAAGAAAGTGGCAATGTAGAAGAAATGGTGCAGATCCTTTGGCTTTTTTGGTTGTTGGCCCAGAGGTCTACACCTGCCCCCCTCTGTTGAAGTAGAGACAATGGGTAGTATGAGAAATTGAGATTTAAAAAGCTGGATAAGAGCACTTAGCAGAGGATGGTTTCGATCCATCGACCTCTGGGTTATGGGCCCAGCACGCTTCCGCTGCGCCACTCTGCTGTTGCTTGCCTTCTAAGCTTGCCACTGCCTGTTTGATAAGCTTGCAAATATGTTTCATGAGCAAGCAACGAGAGGAAAAATGTCCCGTGTTTTGAGAAGATCTGCAATCAAAACTATTGGAGAATGCGGACATCGATCCCGCTACTTCTCGCATGCAAAGCGAGCGCTCTACCATTTGAGCTAATTCCCCATTTGTGCCGCCGGGTTGTGGTGCTTGAGACACCACAGGTGTGATTTACCCATGTTGGTAAACCGGTTGCATTAAAGCTTTTTTTTTTTTTTTTTTTTAAGTATGGATGTCACACTGCCGTAAGAAAAGGAAGAGTGTGGAGCTTGCGGGGTGCCAGGTGTTGTAAAAGTATAGGTTACCCATAGGTTTTACCATTTTCTAACATGCTAGGAGTCAAGAATTGTGAGGAGGAAAAAAAAAATCCCCAAATCAGGCTAAGAAAGTGGCAATGTAGAAGAAATGGTGCAGATCCTTTGGCTTTTTTGGTTGTTGGCCCAGAAGTCTACACCTGCCCCCCTCTGTTGAAGTAGAGACAATGGGTAGTATGAGAAATTGAGATTTAAAAAGCTGGATAAGAGCACTTAGCAGAGGATGGTTTCGATCCATCGACCTCTGGGTTATGGGCCCAGCACGCTTCCGCTGCGCCACTCTGCTGTTGCTTTCCTTCTAAGCTTGCCTTCTAAGCTTGCCACTGACTGTTTGCTAAGCTTGCAAATATGTTTCATGAGCAAGCAACGAGAGGAAAAATGTCCCGTGTTTTGAGAAGATCTGCAATCAAAACTATTGGAGAATGCGGGCATCGATCCCGCTACTTCTCGCATGCAAAGCGAGCGCTCTACCATTTGAGCTAATTCCCCATTTGTGCCGCTGGGCTGTGGTGCTTGAGACACTACAGGTGTGATTTACCCATGTTGGTAAACCGGTTGTATTAAAGCTTTTTTTTTATTTTTTTTAAGTATGGATGTCACTCTGCCGTAAGGAAAGGAAGAGTGTGGAGCTTGCGGGGTGCCAGGTGTTGTAAAAGTATAGGTTACCCATAGGTTTTACCATTTTCTAACATGCTAGGAGTCAAGAATTGTGAGGAGGAAAAAAAAAATCCCCAAATCAGGCTAAGAAAGTGGCAATGTAGAAGAAATGGTGCAGATCCTTTGGCTTTTTTGGTTGTTGGCCCAGAAGTCTACACCTGCCCCCCTCTGTTGAAGTAGAGACAATGGGTAGTATGAGAAATTGAGATTTAAAAAGCTGGATAAGAGCACTTAGCAGAGGATGGTTTCGATCCATCGACCTCTGGGTTATGGGCCCAGCACGCTTCCGCTGCGCCACTCTGCTGTTGCTTGCCTTCTAAGCTTGCCACTGCCTGTTTCCTAAGCTTGCAAATATGTTTCATGAGCAAGCAACGAGAGGAAAAATGTCCCGTGTTTTGAGAAGATCTGCAATCAAAACTATTGGAGAATGCGGGCATCGATCCCGCTACTTCTCGCATGCAAAGCGAGCGCTCTACCATTTGAGCTAATTCCCCATTTGTGCCGCTGGGCTGTGGTGCTTGAGACACTACAGGTGTGATTTACCCATGTTGGTAAACCGGTTGTATTAAAGCTTTTTTTTTTTTTTTTTAAGTATGGATGTCACTCTGCCGTAAGGAAAGGAAGAGTGTGGAGCTTGCGGGGTGCCAGGTGTTGTAAAAGTATAGGTTACCCATAGGTTTTACCATTTTCTAACATGCTAGGAGTCAAGAATTGTGAGGAGGAAAAAAAAAATCCCCAAATCAGGCTAAGAAAGTGGCAATGTAGAAGAAATGGTGCAGATCCTTTGGCTTTTTTGGTTGTTGGCCCAGAAGTCTACACCTGCCCCCCTCTGTTGAAGTAGAGACAATGGGTAGTATGAGAAATTGAGATTTAAAAAGCTGGATAAGAGCACTTAGCAGAGGATGGTTTCGATCCATCGACCTCTGGGTTATGGGCCCAGCACGCTTCCGCTGCGCCACTCTGCTGTTGCTTGCCTTCTAAGCTTGCCACTGCCTGTTTCCTAAGCTTGCAAATATGTTTCATGAGCAAGCAACGAGAGGAAAAATGTCCCGTGTTTTGAGAAGATCTGCAATCAAAACTATTGGAGAATGCGGGCATCGATCCCGCTACTTCTCGCATGCAAAGCGAGCGCTCTACCATTTGAGCTAATTCCCCATTTGTGCCGCTGGGCTGTGGTGCTTGAGACACTACAGGTGTGATTTACCCATGTTGGTAAACCGGTTGTATTAAAGCTTTTTTTTTTTTTTTTTTAAGTATGGATGTCACTCTGCCGTAAGGAAAGGAAGAGTGTGGAGCTTGCGGGGTGCCAGGTGTTGTAAAAGTATAGGTTACCCATAGGTTTTACCATTTTCTAACATGCTAGGAGTCAAGAATTGTGAGGAGGAAAAAAAAAATCCCCAAATCAGGCTAAGAAAGTGGCAATGTAGAAGAAATGGTGCAGATCCTTTGGCTTTTTTGGTTGTTGGCCCAGAGGTCTACACCTGCCCCCCTCTGTTGAAGTAGAGACAATGGGTAGTATGAGAAATTGAGATTTAAAAAGCTGGATAAGAGCACTTAGCAGAGGATGGTTTCGATCCATCGACCTCTGGGTTATGGGCCCAGCACGCTTCCGCTGCGCCACTCTGCTGTTGCTTGCCTTCTAAGCTTGCCACTGCCTGTTTCCTAAGCTTGCAAATATGTTTCATGAGCAAGCAACGAGAGGAAAAATGTCCCGTGTTTTGAGAAGATCTGCAATCAAAACTATTGGAGAATGCGGGCATCGATCCCGCTACTTCTCGCATGCAAAGCGAGCGCTCTACCATTTGAGCTAATTCCCCATTTGTGCCGCTGGGCTGTGGTGCTTGAGACACTACAGGTGTGATTTACCCATGTTGGTAAACCGGTTGTATTAAAGCTTTTTTTTTTTTTTTTTTAAGTATGGATGTCACTCTGCCGTAAGGAAAGGAAGAGTGTGGAGCTTGCGGGGTGCCAGGTGTTGTAAAAGTATAGGTTACCCATAGGTTTTACCATTTTCTAACATGCTAGGAGTCAAGAATTGTGAGGAGGAAAAAAAAAATCCCCAAATCAGGCTAAGAAAGTGGCAATGTAGAAGAAATGGTGCAGATCCTTTGGCTTTTTTGGTTGTTGGCCCAGAGGTCTACACCTGCCCCCCTCTGTTGAAGTAGAGACAATGGGTAGTATGAGAAATTGAGATTTAAAAAGCTGGATAAGAGCACTTAGCAGAGGATGGTTTCGATCCATCGACCTCTGGGTTATGGGCCCAGCACGCTTCCGCTGCGCCACTCTGCTGTTGCTTGCCTTCTAAGCTTGCCACTGCCTGTTTCCTAAGCTTGCAAATATGTTTCATGAGCAAGCAACGAGAGGAAAAATGTCCCGTGTTTTGAGAAGATCTGCGATCAAAACTATTGGAGAATGCGGGCATCGATCCCGCAACTTCTCGCATGCAAAGCGAGCGCTCTACCATTTGAGCTAATTCCCCATTTGTGCCGCTGGGCTGTGGTGCTTGAGACACTACAGGTGTGATTTACCCATGTTGGTAAACCGGTTGTATTAAAGCTTTTTTTTTTTTTTTTTTTAAGTATGGATGTCACTCTGCCGTAAGGAAAGGAAGAGTGTGGAGCTTGCGGGGTGCCAGGTGTTGTAAAAGTATAGGTTACCCATAGGTTTTACCATTTTCTAACATGCTAGGAGTCAAGAATTGTGAGGAGGAAAAAAAAAATCCCCAAATCAGGCTAAGAAAGTGGCAATGTAGAAGAAATGGTGCAGATCCTTTGGCTTTTTTGGTTGTTGGCCCAGAGGTCTACACCTGCCCCCCTCTGTTGAAGTAGAGACAATGGGTAGTATGAGAAATTGAGATTTAAAAAGCTGGATAAGAGCACTTAGCAGAGGATGGTTTCGATCCATCGACCTCTGGGTTATGGGCCCAGCACGCTTCCGCTGCGCCACTCTGCTGTTGCTTGCCTTCTAAGCTTGCCACTGCCTGTTTCCTAAGCTTGCAAATATGTTTCATGAGCAAGCAACGAGAGGAAAAATGTCCCGTGTTTTGAGAAGATCTGCAATCAAAACTATTGGAGAATGCGGGCATCGATCCCGCTACTTCTCGCATGCAAAGCGAGCGCTCTACCATTTGAGCTAATTCCCCATTTGTGCCGCTGGGCTGTGGTGCTTGAGACACTACAGGTGTGATTTACCCATGTTGGTAAACCGGTTGTATTAAAGCTTTTTTTTTTTTTTTTTTAAGTATGGATGTCACTCTGCCGTAAGGAAAGGAAGAGTGTGGAGCTTGCGGGGTGCCAGGTGTTGTAAAAGTATAGGTTACCCATAGGTTTTACCATTTTCTAACATGCTAGGAGTCAAGAATTGTGAGGAGGAAAAAAAAAATCCCCAAATCAGGCTAAGAAAGTGGCAATGTAGAAGAAATGGTGCAGATCCTTTGGCTTTTTTGGTTGTTGGCCCAGAGGTCTACACCTGCCCCCCTCTGTTGAAGTAGAGACAATGGGTAGTATGAGAAATTGAGATTTAAAAAGCTGGATAAGAGCACTTAGCAGAGGATGGTTTCGATCCATCGACCTCTGGGTTATGGGCCCAGCACGCTTCCGCTGCGCCACTCTGCTGTTGCTTGCCTTCTAAGCTTGCCACTGCCTGTTTCCTAAGCTTGCAAATATGTTTCATGAGCAAGCAACGAGAGGAAAAATGTCCCGTGTTTTGAGAAGATCTGCAATCAAAACTATTGGAGAATGCGGGCATCGATCCCGCTACTTCTCGCATGCAAAGCGAGCGCTCTACCATTTGAGCTAATTCCCCATTTGTGCCGCTGGGCTGTGGTGCTTGAGACACTACAGGTGTGATTTACCCATGTTGGTAAACCGGTTGTATTAAAGCTTTTTTTTTTTTTTTTTTTAAGTATGGATGTCACTCTGCCGTAAGGAAAGGAAGAGTGTGGAGCTTGCGGGGTGCCAGGTGTTGTAAAAGTATAGGTTACCCATAGGTTTTACCATTTTCTAACATGCTAGGAGTCAAGAATTGTGAGGAGGAAAAAAAAAATCCCCAAATCAGGCTAAGAAAGTGGCAATGTAGAAGAAATGGTGCAGATCCTTTGGCTTTTTTGGTTGTTGGCCCAGAGGTCTACACCTGCCCCCCTCTGTTGAAGTAGAGACAATGGGTAGTATGAGAAATTGAGATTTAAAAAGCTGGATAAGAGCACTTAGCAGAGGATGGTTTCGATCCATCGACCTCTGGGTTATGGGCCCAGCACGCTTCCGCTGCGCCACTCTGCTGTTGCTTGCCTTCTAAGCTTGCCACTGCCTGTTTCCTAAGCTTGCAAATATGTTTCATGAGCAAGCAACGAGAGGAAAAATGTCCCGTGTTTTGAGAAGATCTGCAATCAAAACTATTGGAGAATGCGGGCATCGATCCCGCTACTTCTCGCATGCAAAGCGAGCGCTCTACCATTTGAGCTAATTCCCCATTTGTGCCGCTGGGCTGTGGTGCTTGAGACACTACAGGTGTGATTTACCCATGTTGGTAAACCGGTTGTATTAAAGCTTTTTTTTTTTTTTTTTAAGTATGGATGTCACTCTGCCGTAAGGAAAGGAAGAGTGTGGAGCTTGCGGGGTGCCAGGTGTTGTAAAAGTATAGGTTACCCATAGGTTTTACCATTTTCTAACATGCTAGGAGTCAAGAATTGTGAGGAGGAAAAAAAAAATCCCCAAATCAGGCTAAGAAAGTGGCAATGTAGAAGAAATGGTGCAGATCCTTTGGCTTTTTTGGTTGTTGGCCCAGAGGTCTACACCTGCCCCCCTCTGTTGAAGTAGAGACAATGGGTAGTATGAGAAATTGAGATTTAAAAAGCTGGATAAGAGCACTTAGCAGAGGATGGTTTCGATCCATCGACCTCTGGGTTATGGGCCCAGCACGCTTCCGCTGCGCCACTCTGCTGTTGCTTGCCTTCTAAGCTTGCCACTGCCTGTTTCCTAAGCTTGCAAATATGTTTCATGAGCAAGCAACGAGAGGAAAAATGTCCCGTGTTTTGAGAAGATCTGCAATCAAAACTATTGGAGAATGCGGGCATCGATCCCGCTACTTCTCGCATGCAAAGCGAGCGCTCTACCATTTGAGCTAATTCCCCATTTGTGCCGCTGGGCTGTGGTGCTTGAGACACTACAGGTGTGATTTACCCATGTTGGTAAACCGGTTGTATTAAAGCTTTTTTTTTTTTTTTTTTAAGTATGGATGTCACTCTGCCGTAAGGAAAGGAAGAGTGTGGAGCTTGCGGGGTGCCAGGTGTTGTAAAAGTATAGGTTACCCATAGGTTTTACCATTTTCTAACATGCTAGGAGTCAAGAATTGTGAGGAGGAAAAAAAAAATCCCCAAATCAGGCTAAGAAAGTGGCAATGTAGAAGAAATGGTGCAGATCCTTTGGCTTTTTTGGTTGTTGGCCCAGAGGTCTACACCTGCCCCCCTCTGTTGAAGTAGAGACAATGGGTAGTATGAGAAATTGAGATTTAAAAAGCTGGATAAGAGCACTTAGCAGAGGATGGTTTCGATCCATCGACCTCTGGGTTATGGGCCCAGCACGCTTCCGCTGCGCCACTCTGCTGTTGCTTGCCTTCTAAGCTTGCCACTGCCTGTTTCCTAAGCTTGCAAATATGTTTCATGAGCAAGCAACGAGAGGAAAAATGTCCCGTGTTTTGAGAAGATCTGCGATCAAAACTATTGGAGAATGCGGGCATCGATCCCGCAACTTCTCGCATGCAAAGCGAGCGCTCTACCATTTGAGCTAATTCCCCATTTATGCCGCTGGGCTGTGGTGCTTGAGACACTACAGGTGTGATTTACCCATGTTGGTAAACCGGTTGTATTAAAGCTTTTTTTTTTTTTTTTTTAAGTATGGATGTCACTCTGCCGTAAGGAAAGGAAGAGTGTGGAGCTTGCGGGGTGCCAGGTGTTGTAAAAGTATAGGTTACCCATAGGTTTTACCATTTTCTAACATGCTAGGAGTCAAGAATTGTGAGGAGGAAAAAAAAAATCCCCAAATCAGGCTAAGAAAGTGGCAATGTAGAAGAAATGGTGCAGATCCTTTGGCTTTTTTGGTTGTTGGCCCAGAGGTCTACACCTGCCCCCCTCTGTTGAAGTAGAGACAATGGGTAGTATGAGAAATTGAGATTTAAAAAGCTGGATAAGAGCACTTAGCAGAGGATGGTTTCGATCCATCGACCTCTGGGTTATGGGCCCAGCACGCTTCCGCTGCGCCACTCTGCTGTTGCTTGCCTTCTAAGCTTGCCACTGCCTGTTTCCTAAGCTTGCAAATATGTTTCATGAGCAAGCAACGAGAGGAAAAATGTCCCGTGTTTTGAGAAGATCTGCAATCAAAACTATTGGAGAATGCGGGCATCGATCCCGCTACTTCTCGCATGCAAAGCGAGCGCTCTACCATTTGAGCTAATTCCCCATTTGTGCCGCTGGGCTGTGGTGCTTGAGACACTACAGGTGTGATTTACCCATGTTGGTAAACCGGTTGTATTAAAGCTTTTTTTTTTTTTTTTTAAGTATGGATGTCACTCTGCTGTAAGGAAAGGAAGAGTGTGGAGCTTGCGGGGTGCCAGGTGTTGTAAAAGTATAGGTTACCCATAGGTTTTACCATTTTCTAACATGCTAGGAGTCAAGAATTGTGAGGAGGAAAAAAAAAATCCCCAAATCAGGCTAAGAAAGTGGCAATGTAGAAGAAATGGTGCAGATCCTTTGGCTTTTTTGGTTGTTGGCCCAGAGGTCTACACCTGCCCCCCTCTGTTGAAGTAGAGACAATGGGTAGTA
Organism: Rhinoderma darwinii; assembly: GCF_050947455.1. Classification (NCBI taxonomy): domain Eukaryota; kingdom Metazoa; phylum Chordata; class Amphibia; order Anura; family Rhinodermatidae; genus Rhinoderma; species Rhinoderma darwinii. The sequence goes on along the minus strand of NC_134690.1, from coordinate 399,044 downwards.
TGAGAAATTGAGATTTAAAAAGCTGGATAAGAGCACTTAGCAGAGGATGGTTTCGATCCATCGACCTCTGGGTTATGGGCCCAGCACGCTTCCGCTGCGCCACTCTGCTGTTGCTTGCCTTCTAAGCTTGCCACTGCCTGTTTCCTAAGCTTGCAAATATGTTTCATGAGCAAGCAACGAGAGGAAAAATGTCCCGTGTTTTGAGAAGATCTGCAATCAAAACTATTGGAGAATGCGGGCATCGATCCCGCTACTTCTCGCATGCAAAGCGAGCGCTCTACCATTTGAGCTAATTCCCCATTTGTGCCGCTGGGCTGTGGTGCTTGAGACACTACAGGTGTGATTTACCCATGTTGGTAAACCGGTTGTATTAAAGCTTTTTTTTTTTTTTTTTAAGTATGGATGTCACTCTGCCGTAAGGAAAGGAAGAGTGTGGAGCTTGCGGGGTGCCAGGTGTTGTAAAAGTATAGGTTACCCATAGGTTTTACCATTTTCTAACATGCTAGGAGTCAAGAATTGTGAGGAGGAAAAAAAAAATCCCCAAATCAGGCTAAGAAAGTGGCAATGTAGAAGAAATGGTGCAGATCCTTTGGCTTTTTTGGTTGTTGGCCCAGAGGTCTACACCTGCCCCCCTCTGTTGAAGTAGAGACAATGGGTAGTATGAGAAATTGAGATTTAAAAAGCTGGATAAGAGCACTTAGCAGAGGATGGTTTCGATCCATCGACCTCTGGGTTATGGGCCCAGCACGCTTCCGCTGCGCCACTCTGCTGTTGCTTGCCTTCTAAGCTTGCCACTGCCTGTTTCCTAAGCTTGCAAATATGTTTCATGAGCAAGCAACGAGAGGAAAAATGTCCCGTGTTTTGAGAAGATCTGCAATCAAAACTATTGGAGAATGCGGGCATCGATCCCGCTACTTCTCGCATGCAAAGCGAGCGCTCTACCATTTGAGCTAATTCCCCATTTGTGCCGCTGGGCTGTGGTGCTTGAGACACTACAGGTGTGATTTACCCATGTTGGTAAACCGGTTGTATTAAAGCTTTTTTTTTTTTTTTTTTTAAGTATGGATGTCACTCTGCCGTAAGGAAAGGAAGAGTGTGGAGCTTGCGGGGTGCCAGGTGTTGTAAAAGTATAGGTTACCCATAGGTTTTACCATTTTCTAACATGCTAGGAGTCAAGAATTGTGAGGAGGAAAAAAAAAATCCCCAAATCAGGCTAAGAAAGTGGCAATGTAGAAGAAATGGTGCAGATCCTTTGGCTTTTTTGGTTGTTGGCCCAGAGGTCTACACCTGCCCCCCTCTGTTGAAGTAGAGACAATGGGTAGTATGAGAAATTGAGATTTAAAAAGCTGGATAAGAGCACTTAGCAGAGGATGGTTTCGATCCATCGACCTCTGGGTTATGGGCCCAGCACGCTTCCGCTGTGCCACTCTGCTGTTGCTTGCCTTCTAAGCTTGCCACTGCCTGTTTCCTAAGCTTGCAAATATGTTTCATGAGCAAGCAACGAGAGGAAAAATGTCCCGTGTTTTGAGAAGATCTGCGATCAAAACTATTGGAGAATGCGGGCATCGATCCCGCAACTTCTCGCATGCAAAGCGAGCGCTCTACCATTTGAGCTAATTCCCCATTTGTGCCGCTGGGCTGTGGTGCTTGAGACACTACAGGTGTGATTTACCCATGTTGGTAAACCGGTTGTATTAAAGCTTTTTTTTTTTTTTTTTTTAAGTATGGATGTCACTCTGCCGTAAGGAAAGGAAGAGTGTGGAGCTTGCGGGGTGCCAGGTGTTGTAAAAGTATAGGTTACCCATAGGTTTTACCATTTTCTAACATGCTAGGAGTCAAGAATTGTGAGGAGGAAAAAAAAAATCCCCAAATCAGGCTAAGAAAGTGGCAATGTAGAAGAAATGGTGCAGATCCTTTGGCTTTTTTGGTTGTTGGCCCAGAGGTCTACACCTGCCCCCCTCTGTTGAAGTAGAGACAATGGGTAGTATGAGAAATTGAGATTTAAAAAGCTGGATAAGAGCACTTAGCAGAGGATGGTTTCGATCCATCGACCTCTGGGTTATGGGCCCAGCACGCTTCCGCTGCGCCACTCTGCTGTTGCTTGCCTTCTAAGCTTGCCACTGCCTGTTTCCTAAGCTTGCAAATATGTTTCATGAGCAAGCAACGAGAGGAAAAATGTCCCGTGTTTTGAGAAGATCTGCAATCAAAACTATTGGAGAATGCGGGCATCGATCCCGCTACTTCTCGCATGCAAAGCGAGCGCTCTACCATTTGAGCTAATTCCCCATTTGTGCCGCTGGGCTGTGGTGCTTGAGACACTACAGGTGTGATTTACCCATGTTGGTAAACCGGTTGTATTAAAGCTTTTTTTTTTTTTTTTTTAAGTATGGATGTCACTCTGCCGTAAGGAAAGGAAGAGTGTGGAGCTTGCGGGGTGCCAGGTGTTGTAAAAGTATAGGTTACCCATAGGTTTTACCATTTTCTAACATGCTAGGAGTCAAGAATTGTGAGGAGGAAAAAAAAAATCCCCAAATCAGGCTAAGAAAGTGGCAATGTAGAAGAAATGGTGCAGATCCTTTGGCTTTTTTGGTTGTTGGCCCAGAGGTCTACACCTGCCCCCCTCTGTTGAAGTAGAGACAATGGGTAGTATGAGAAATTGAGATTTAAAAAGCTGGATAAGAGCACTTAGCAGAGGATGGTTTCGATCCATCGACCTCTGGGTTATGGGCCCAGCACGCTTCCGCTGCGCCACTCTGCTGTTGCTTGCCTTCTAAGCTTGCCACTGCCTGTTTCCTAAGCTTGCAAATATGTTTCATGAGCAAGCAACGAGAGGAAAAATGTCCCGTGTTTTGAGAAGATCTGCGATCAAAACTATTGGAGAATGCGGGCATCGATCCCGCAACTTCTCGCATGCAAAGCGAGCGCTCTACCATTTGAGCTAATTCCCCATTTGTGCCGCTGGGCTGTGGTGCTTGAGACACTACAGGTGTGATTTACCCATGTTGGTAAACCGGTTGTATTAAAGCTTTTTTTTTTTTTTTTTTTAAGTATGGATGTCACTCTGCCGTAAGGAAAGGAAGAGTGTGGAGCTTGCGGGGTGCCAGGTGTTGTAAAAGTATAGGTTACCCATAGGTTTTACCATTTTCTAACATGCTAGGAGTCAAGAATTGTGAGGAGGAAAAAAAAAATCCCCAAATCAGGCTAAGAAAGTGGCAATGTAGAAGAAATGGTGCAGATCCTTTGGCTTTTTTGGTTGTTGGCCCAGAGGTCTACACCTGCCCCCCTCTGTTGAAGTAGAGACAATGGGTAGTATGAGAAATTGAGATTTAAAAAGCTGGATAAGAGCACTTAGCAGAGGATGGTTTCGATCCATCGACCTCTGGGTTATGGGCCCAGCACGCTTCCGCTGCGCCACTCTGCTGTTGCTTGCCTTCTAAGCTTGCCACTGCCTGTTTCCTAAGCTTGCAAATATGTTTCATGAGCAAGCAACGAGAGGAAAAATGTCCCGTGTTTTGAGAAGATCTGCAATCAAAACTATTGGAGAATGCGGGCATCGATCCCGCTACTTCTCGCATGCAAAGCGAGCGCTCTACCATTTGAGCTAATTCCCCATTTGTGCCGCTGGGCTGTGGTGCTTGAGACACTACAGGTGTGATTTACCCATGTTGGTAAACCGGTTGTATTAAAGCTTTTTTTTTTTTTTTTTAAGTATGGATGTCACTCTGCCGTAAGGAAAGGAAGAGTGTGGAGCTTGCGGGGTGCCAGGTGTTGTAAAAGTATAGGTTACCCATAGGTTTTACCATTTTCTAACATGCTAGGAGTCAAGAATTGTGAGGAGGAAAAAAAAAATCCCCAAATCAGGCTAAGAAAGTGGCAATGTAGAAGAAATGGTGCAGATCCTTTGGCTTTTTTGGTTGTTGGCCCAGAGGTCTACACCTGCCCCCCTCTGTTGAAGTAGAGACAATGGGTAGTATGAGAAATTGAGATTTAAAAAGCTGGATAAGAGCACTTAGCAGAGGATGGTTTCGATCCATCGACCTCTGGGTTATGGGCCCAGCACGCTTCCGCTGCGCCACTCTGCTGTTGCTTGCCTTCTAAGCTTGCCACTGCCTGTTTCCTAAGCTTGCAAATATGTTTCATGAGCAAGCAACGAGAGGAAAAATGTCCCGTGTTTTGAGAAGATCTGCAATCAAAACTATTGGAGAATGCGGGCATCGATCCCGCTACTTCTCGCATGCAAAGCGAGCGCTCTACCATTTGAGCTAATTCCCCATTTGTGCCGCTGGGCTGTGGTGCTTGAGACACTACAGGTGTGATTTACCCATGTTGGTAAACCGGTTGTATTAAAGCTTTTTTTTTTTTTTTTTTAAGTATGGATGTCACTCTGCCGTAAGGAAAGGAAGAGTGTGGAGCTTGCGGGGTGCCAGGTGTTGTAAAAGTATAGGTTACCCATAGGTTTTACCATTTTCTAACATGCTAGGAGTCAAGAATTGTGAGGAGGAAAAAAAAAATCCCCAAATCAGGCTAAGAAAGTGGCAATGTAGAAGAAATGGTGCAGATCCTTTGGCTTTTTTGGTTGTTGGCCCAGAGGTCTACACCTGCCCCCCTCTGTTGAAGTAGAGACAATGGGTAGTATGAGAAATTGAGATTTAAAAAGCTGGATAAGAGCACTTAGCAGAGGATGGTTTCGATCCATCGACCTCTGGGTTATGGGCCCAGCACGCTTCCGCTGCGCCACTCTGCTGTTGCTTGCCTTCTAAGCTTGCCACTGCCTGTTTCCTAAGCTTGCAAATATGTTTCATGAGCAAGCAACGAGAGGAAAAATGTCCCGTGTTTTGAGAAGATCTGCGATCAAAACTATTGGAGAATGCGGGCATCGATCCCGCAACTTCTCGCATGCAAAGCGAGCGCTCTACCATTTGAGCTAATTCCCCATTTGTGCCGCTGGGCTGTGGTGCTTGAGACACTACAGGTGTGATTTACCCATGTTGGTAAACCGGTTGTATTAAAGCTTTTTTTTTTTTTTTTTTTAAGTATGGATGTCACTCTGCCGTAAGGAAAGGAAGAGTGTGGAGCTTGCGGGGTGCCAGGTGTTGTAAAAGTATAGGTTACCCATAGGTTTTACCATTTTCTAACATGCTAGGAGTCAAGAATTGTGAGGAGGAAAAAAAAAATCCCCAAATCAGGCTAAGAAAGTGGCAATGTAGAAGAAATGGTGCAGATCCTTTGGCTTTTTTGGTTGTTGGCCCAGAGGTCTACACCTGCCCCCCTCTGTTGAAGTAGAGACAATGGGTAGTATGAGAAATTGAGATTTAAAAAGCTGGATAAGAGCACTTAGCAGAGGATGGTTTCGATCCATCGACCTCTGGGTTATGGGCCCAGCACGCTTCCGCTGCGCCACTCTGCTGTTGCTTGCCTTCTAAGCTTGCCACTGCCTGTTTCCTAAGCTTGCAAATATGTTTCATGAGCAAGCAACGAGAGGAAAAATGTCCCGTGTTTTGAGAAGATCTGCGATCAAAACTATTGGAGAATGCGGGCATCGATCCCGCAACTTCTCGCATGCAAAGCGAGCGCTCTACCATTTGAGCTAATTCCCCATTTGTGCCGCTGGGCTGTGGTGCTTGAGACACTACAGGTGTGATTTACCCATGTTGGTAAACCGGTTGTATTAAAGCTTTTTTTTTTTTTTTTTTTAAGTATGGATGTCACTCTGCCGTAAGGAAAGGAAGAGTGTGGAGCTTGCGGGGTGCCAGGTGTTGTAAAAGTATAGGTTACCCATAGGTTTTACCATTTTCTAACATGCTAGGAGTCAAGAATTGTGAGGAGGAAAAAAAAAATCCCCAAATCAGGCTAAGAAAGTGGCAATGTAGAAGAAATGGTGCAGATCCTTTGGCTTTTTTGGTTGTTGGCCCAGAGGTCTACACCTGCCCCCCTCTGTTGAAGTAGAGACAATGGGTAGTATGAGAAATTGAGATTTAAAAAGCTGGATAAGAGCACTTAGCAGAGGATGGTTTCGATCCATCGACCTCTGGGTTATGGGCCCAGCACGCTTCCGCTGCGCCACTCTGCTGTTGCTTGCCTTCTAAGCTTGCCACTGCCTGTTTCCTAAGCTTGCAAATATGTTTCATGAGCAAGCAACGAGAGGAAAAATGTCCCGTGTTTTGAGAAGATCTGCAATCAAAACTATTGGAGAATGCGGGCATCGATCCCGCTACTTCTCGCATGCAAAGCGAGCGCTCTACCATTTGAGCTAATTCCCCATTTGTGCCGCTGGGCTGTGGTGCTTGAGACACTACAGGTGTGATTTACCCATGTTGGTAAACCGGTTGTATTAAAGCTTTTTTTTTTTTTTTTTTAAGTATGGATGTCACTCTGCCGTAAGGAAAGGAAGAGTGTGGAGCTTGCGGGGTGCCAGGTGTTGTAAAAGTATAGGTTACCCATAGGTTTTACCATTTTCTAACATGCTAGGAGTCAAGAATTGTGAGGAGGAAAAAAAAAATCCCCAAATCAGGCTAAGAAAGTGGCAATGTAGAAGAAATGGTGCAGATCCTTTGGCTTTTTTGGTTGTTGGCCCAGAGGTCTACACCTGCCCCCCTCTGTTGAAGTAGAGACAATGGGTAGTATGAGAAATTGAGATTTAAAAAGCTGGATAAGAGCACTTAGCAGAGGATGGTTTCGATCCATCGACCTCTGGGTTATGGGCCCAGCACGCTTCCGCTGCGCCACTCTGCTGTTGCTTGCCTTCTAAGCTTGCCACTGCCTGTTTCCTAAGCTTGCAAATATGTTTCATGAGCAAGCAACGAGAGGAAAAATGTCCCGTGTTTTGAGAAGATCTGCAATCAAAACTATTGGAGAATGCGGGCATCGATCCCGCTACTTCTCGCATGCAAAGCGAGCGCTCTACCATTTGAGCTAATTCCCCATTTGTGCCGCTGGGCTGTGGTGCTTGAGACACTACAGGTGTGATTTACCCATGTTGGTAAACCGGTTGTATTAAAGCTTTTTTTTTTTTTTTTTTAAGTATGGATGTCACTCTGCCGTAAGGAAAGGAAGAGTGTGGAGCTTGCGGGGTGCCAGGTGTTGTAAAAGTATAGGTTACCCATAGGTTTTACCATTTTCTAACATGCTAGGAGTCAAGAATTGTGAGGAGGAAAAAAAAAATCCCCAAATCAGGCTAAGAAAGTGGCAATGTAGAAGAAATGGTGCAGATCCTTTGGCTTTTTTGGTTGTTGGCCCAGAGGTCTACACCTGCCCCCCTCTGTTGAAGTAGAGACAATGGGTAGTATGAGAAATTGAGATTTAAAAAGCTGGATAAGAGCACTTAGCAGAGGATGGTTTCGATCCATCGACCTCTGGGTTATGGGCCCAGCACGCTTCCGCTGCGCCACTCTGCTGTTGCTTGCCTTCTAAGCTTGCCACTGCCTGTTTCCTAAGCTTGCAAATATGTTTCATGAGCAAGCAACGAGAGGAAAAATGTCCCGTGTTTTGAGAAGATCTGCGATCAAAACTATTGGAGAATGCGGGCATCGATCCCGCAACTTCTCGCATGCAAAGCGAGCGCTCTACCATTTGAGCTAATTCCCCATTTGTGCCGCTGGGCTGTGGTGCTTGAGACACTACAGGTGTGATTTACCCATGTTGGTAAACCGGTTGTATTAAAGCTTTTTTTTTTTTTTTTTTTAAGTATGGATGTCACTCTGCCGTAAGGAAAGGAAGAGTGTGGAGCTTGCGGGGTGCCAGGTGTTGTAAAAGTATAGGTTACCCATAGGTTTTACCATTTTCTAACATGCTAGGAGTCAAGAATTGTGAGGAGGAAAAAAAAAATCCCCAAATCAGGCTAAGAAAGTGGCAATGTAGAAGAAATGGTGCAGATCCTTTGGCTTTTTTGGTTGTTGGCCCAGAGGTCTACACCTGCCCCCCTCTGTTGAAGTAGAGACAATGGGTAGTATGAGAAATTGAGATTTAAAAAGCTGGATAAGAGCACTTAGCAGAGGATGGTTTCGATCCATCGACCTCTGGGTTATGGGCCCAGCACGCTTCCGCTGCGCCACTCTGCTGTTGCTTGCCTTCTAAGCTTGCCACTGCCTGTTTCCTAAGCTTGCAAATATGTTTCATGAGCAAGCAACGAGAGGAAAAATGTCCCGTGTTTTGAGAAGATCTGCGATCAAAACTATTGGAGAATGCGGGCATCGATCCCGCAACTTCTCGCATGCAAAGCGAGCGCTCTACCATTTGAGCTAATTCCCCATTTGTGCCGCTGGGCTGTGGTGCTTGAGACACTACAGGTGTGATTTACCCATGTTGGTAAACCGGTTGTATTAAAGCTTTTTTTTTTTTTTTTTTTAAGTATGGATGTCACTCTGCCGTAAGGAAAGGAAGAGTGTGGAGCTTGCGGGGTGCCAGGTGTTGTAAAAGTATAGGTTACCCATAGGTTTTACCATTTTCTAACATGCTAGGAGTCAAGAATTGTGAGGAGGAAAAAAAAAATCCCCAAATCAGGCTAAGAAAGTGGCAATGTAGAAGAAATGGTGCAGATCCTTTGGCTTTTTTGGTTGTTGGCCCAGAGGTCTACACCTGCCCCCCTCTGTTGAAGTAGAGACAATGGGTAGTATGAGAAATTGAGATTTAAAAAGCTGGATAAGAGCACTTAGCAGAGGATGGTTTCGATCCATCGACCTCTGGGTTATGGGCCCAGCACGCTTCCGCTGCGCCACTCTGCTGTTGCTTGCCTTCTAAGCTTGCCACTGCCTGTTTCCTAAGCTTGCAAATATGTTTCATGAGCAAGCAACGAGAGGAAAAATGTCCCGTGTTTTGAGAAGATCTGCAATCAAAACTATTGGAGAATGCGGGCATCGATCCCGCTACTTCTCGCATGCAAAGCGAGCGCTCTACCATTTGAGCTAATTCCCCATTTGTGCCGCTGGGCTGTGGTGCTTGAGACACCACAGGTGTGATTTACACATGTTGGTAAACCGGTTGCATTAAAGCTTTTTTTTTATTTTTTTTAAGTATGGATGTCACTCTGCCGTAAGGAAAGGAAGAGTGTGGAGCTTGCGGGGTGCCAGGTGTTGTAAAAGTATAGGTTACCCATAGGTTTTACCATTTTCTAACATGCTAGGAGTCAAGAATTGTGAGGAGGAAAAAAAAAATCCCCAAATCAGGCTAAGAAAGTGGCAATGTAGAAGAAATGGTGCAGATCCTTTGGCTTTTTTGGTTGTTGGCCCAGAAGTCTACACCTGCCCCCCTCTGTTGAAGTAGAGACAATGGGTAGTATGAGAAATTGAGATTTAAAAAGCTGGATAAGAGCACTTAGCAGAGGATGGTTTCGATCCATTGACCTCTGGGTTATGGGCCCAGCACGCTTCCGCTGCGCCACTCTGCTGTTGCTTGCCTTCTAAGCTTGCCACTGCCTGTTTCCTAAGCTTGCAAATATGTTTCATGAGCAAGCAACGAGAGGAAAAATGTCCCGTGTTTTGAGAAGATCTGCAATCAAAACTATTGGAGAATGCGGGCATCGATCCCGCTACTTCTCGCATGCAAAGCGAGCGCTCTACCATTTGAGCTAATTCCCCATTTGTGCCGCTGGGCTGTGGTGCTTGAGACACTACAGGTGTGATTTACCCATGTTGGTAAACCGGTTGTATTAAAGCTTTTTTTTTTTTTTTTTTAAGTATGGATGTCACTCTGCCGTAAGGAAAGGAAGAGTGTGGAGCTTGCGGGGTGCCAGGTGTTGTAAAAGTATAGGTTACCCATAGGTTTTACCATTTTCTAACATGCTAGGAGTCAAGAATTGTGAGGAGGAAAAAAAAAATCCCCAAATCAGGCTAAGAAAGTGGCAATGTAGAAGAAATGGTGCAGATCCCTTGGCTTTTTTGGTTGTTGGCCCAGAGGTCTACACCTGCCCCCCTCTGTTGAAGTAGAGACAATGGGTAGTATGAGAAATTGAGATTTAAAAAGCTGGATAAGAGCACTTAGCAGAGGATGGTTTCGATCCATCGACCTCTGGGTTATGGGCCCAGCACGCTTCCGCTGCGCCACTCTGCTATTGCTTGCCTTCTAAGCTTGCCACTGCCTGTTTCCTAAGCTTGCAAATATGTTTCATGAGCAAGCAACGAGAGGAAAAATGTCCCGTGTTTTGAGAAGATCTGCAATCAAAACTATTGGAGTATGCGGGCATCGATCCCGCTACTTCTCGCATGCAAAGCGAGCGCTCTACCATTTGAGCTAATTCCCAATTTGTGCCGCTGGGCTGTGGTGCTTGAGACACTACAGGTGTGATTTACCCATGTTGGTAAACCGGTTGTATTAAAGCTTTTTTTTTTTTTTTTTTAAGTATGGATGTCACTCTGCCGTAAGGAAAGGAAGAGTGTGGAGCTTGCGGGGTGCCAGGTGTTGTAAAAGTATAGGTTACCCATAGGTTTTACCATTTTCTAACATGCTAGGAGTCAAGAATTGTGAGGAGGAAAAAAAAAATCCCCAAATCAGGCTAAGAAAGTGGCAATGTAGAAGAAATGGTGCAGATCCTTTGGCTTTTTTGGTTGTTGGCCCAGAGGTCTACACCTGCCCCCCTAGGTTGAAGTAGAGACAATGGGTAGTATGAGAAATTGAGATTTAAAAAGCTGGATAAGAGCACTTAGCAGAGGATGGTTTCGATCCATCGACCTCTGGGTTATGGGCCCAGCACGCTTCCGCTGCGCCACTCTGCTGTTGCTTGCCTTCTAAGCTTGCCACTGCCTGTTTCCTAAGCTTGCAAATATGTTTCATGAGCAAGCAACGAGAGGAAAAATGTCCCGTGTTTTGAGAAGATCTGCAATCAAAACTATTGGAGAATGCGGGCATCGATCCCGCTACTTCTCGCATGCAAAGCGAGCGCTCTACCATTTGAGCTAATTCCCCATTTGTGCCGCTGGGCTGTGGTGCTTGAGACACTACAGGTGTGATTTACCCATGTTGGTAAACCGGTTGTATTAAAGCTTTTTTTTTTTTTTTTTAAGTATGGATGTCACTCTGCCGTAAGGAAAGGAAGAGTGTGGAGCTTGCGGGGTGCCAGGTGTTGTAAAAGTATAGGTTACCCATAGGTTTTACCATTTTCTAACATGCTAGGAGTCAATAATTGTGAGGAGGAAAAAAAAAATCCCCAAATCAGGCTAAGAAAGTGGCAATGTAGAAGAAATGGTGCAGATCCTTTGGCTTTTTTGGTTGTTGGCCCAGAGGTCTACACCTGCCCCCCTCTGTTGAAGTAGAGACAATGGGTAGTATGAGAAATTGAGATTTAAAAAGCTGGATAAGAGCACTTAGCAGAGGATGGTTTCGATCCATCGACCTCTGGGTTATGGGCCCAGCACGCTTCCGCTGCGCCACTCTGCTATTGCTTGCCTTCTAAGCTTGCCACTGCCTGTTTCCTAAGCTTGCAAATATGTTTCATGAGCAAGCAACGAGAGGAAAAATGTCCCGTGTTTTGAGAAGATCTGCAATCAAAACTATTGGAGAATGCGGGCATCGATCCCGCTACTTCTCGCATGCAAAGCGAGCGCTCTACCATTTGAGCTAATTCCCAATTTGTGCCGCTGGGCTGTGGTGCTTGAGACACTACAGGTGTGATTTACCCATGTTGGTAAACCGGTTGTATTAAAGCTTTTTTTTTTTTTTTTTTAAGTATGGATGTCACTCTGCCGTAAGGAAAGGAAGAGTGTGGAGCTTGCGGGGTGCCAGGTGTTGTAAAAGTATAGGTTACCCATAGGTTTTACCATTTTCTAACATGCTAGGAGTCAAGAATTGTGAGGAGGAAAAAAAAAATCCCCAAATCAGGCTAAGAAAGTGGCAATGTAGAAGAAATGGTGCAGATCCTTTGGCTTTTTTGGTTGTTGGCCCAGAGGTCTACACCTGCCCCCCTAGGTTGAAGTAGAGACAATGGGTAGTATGAGAAATTGAGATTTAAAAAGCTGGATAAGAGCACTTAGCAGAGGATGGTTTCGATCCATCGACCTCTGGGTTATGGGCCCAGCACGCTTCCGCTGCGCCACTCTGCTGTTGCTTGCCTTCTAAGCTTGCCACTGCCTGTTTCCTAAGCTTGCAAATATGTTTCATGAGCAAGCAACGAGAGGAAAAATGTCCCGTGTTTTGAGAAGATCTGCAATCAAAACTATTGGAGAATGCGGGCATCGATCCCGCTACTTCTCGCATGCAAAGCGAGCGCTCTACCATTTGAGCTAATTCCCCATTTGTGCCGCTGGGCTGTGGTGCTTGAGACACCACAGGTGTGATTTACACATGTTGGTAAACCGGTTGCATTAAAGCTTTTTTTTTTTTTTTTTTTTTTTTTTTAAGTATGGATGTCACTCTGCCGTAAGGAAAGGAAGAGTGTGGAGCTTGCGGGGTGCCAGGTGTTGTAAAAGTATAGGTTACCCATAGGTTTTACCATTTTCTAACATGCTAGGAGTCAAGAATTGTGAGGAGGAAAAAAAAATCCCCAAATCAGGCTAAGAAAGTGGCAATGTAGAAGAAATGGTGCAGATCCTTTGGCTTTTTTGGTTGTTGGCCCAGAAGTCTACACCTGCCCCCCTCTGTTGAAGTAGAGACAATGGGTAGTATGAGAAATTGAGATTTAAAAAGCTGGATAAGAGCACTTAGCAGAGGATGGTTTCGATCCATCGACCTCTGGGTTATGGGCCCAGCACGCTTCCGCTGCGCCACTCTGCTGTTGCTTGCCTTCTAAGCTTGCCACTGCCTGTTTCCTAAGCTTGCAAATATGTTTCATGAGCAAGCAACGAGAGGAAAAATGTCCCGTGTTTTGAGAAGATCTGCAATCAAAACTATTGGAGAATGCGGGCATCGATCCCGCTACTTCTCGCATGCAAAGCGAGCGCTCTACCATTTGAGCTAATTCCCCATTTGTGCCGCTGGGCTGTGGTGCTTGAGACACTACAGGTGTGATTTACCCATGTTGGTAAACCGGTTGTATTAAAGCTTTTTTTTTTTTTTTTTAAGTATGGATGTCACTCTGCCGTAAGGAAAGGAAGAGTGTGGAGCTTGCGGGGTGCCAGGTGTTGTAAAAGTATAGGTTACCCATAGGTTTTACCATTTTCTAACATGCTAGGAGTCAATAATTGTGAGGAGGAAAAAAAAAATCCCCAAATCAGGCTAAGAAAGTGGCAATGTAGAAGAAATGGTGCAGATCCTTTGGCTTTTTTGGTTGTTGGCCCAGAGGTCTACACCTGCCCCCCCTAGGTTGAAGTAGAGACAATGGGTAGTATGAGAAATTGAGATTTAAAAAGCTGGATAAGAGCACTTAGCAGAGGATGGTTTCGATCCATCGACCTCTGGGTTATGGGCCCAGCACGCTTCCGCTGCGCCACTCTGCTGTTGCTTGCCTTCTAAGCTTGCCACTGCCTGTTTCCTAAGCTTGCAAATATGTTTCATGAGCAAGCAACGAGAGGAAAAATGTCCCGTGTTTTGAGAAGATCTGCAATCAAAACTATTGGAGAATGCGGGCATCGATCCCGCTACTTCTCGCATGCAAAGCGAGCGCTCTACCATTTGAGCTAATTCCCCATTTGTGCCGCTGGGCTGTGGTGCTTGAGACACTACAGGTGTGATTTACCCATGTTGGTAAACCGGTTGTATTAAAGCTTTTTTTTTTTTTTTTTTTTAAGTATGGATGTCACTCTGCCGTAAGGAAAGGAAGAGTGTGGAGCTTGCGGGGTGCCAGGTGTTGTAAAAGTATAGGTTACCCATAGGTTTTACCATTTTCTAACATGCTAGGAGTCAATAATTGTGAGGAGGAAAAAAAAAATCCCCAAATCAGGCTAAGAAAGTGGCAATGTAGAAGAAATGGTGCAGATCCTTTGGCTTTTTTGGTTGTTGGCCCAGAGGTCTACACCTGCCCCCCTCTGTTGAAGTAGAGACAATGGGTAGTATGAGAAATTGAGATTTAAAAAGCTGGATAAGAGCACTTAGCAGAGGATGGTTTCGATCCATCGACCTCTGGGTTATGGGCCCAGCACGCTTCCGCTGCGCCACTCTGCTATTGCTTGCCTTCTAAGCTTGCCACTGCCTGTTTCCTAAGCTTGCAAATATGTTTCATGAGCAAGCAACGAGAGGAAAAATGTCCCGTGTTTTGAGAAGATCTGCAATCAAAACTATTGGAGAATGCGGGCATCGATCCCGCTACTTCTCGCATGCAAAGCGAGCGCTCTACCATTTGAGCTAATTCCCCATTTGTGCCGCTGGGCTGTGGTGCTTGAGACACCACAGGTGTGATTTACCCATGTTGGTAAACCGGTTGCATTAAAGCTTTTTTTTTTTTTTTTTTAAGTATGGATGTCACTCTGCCGTAAGGAAAGGAAGAGTGTGGAGCTTGCGGGGTGCCAGGTGTTGTAAAAGTATAGGTTACCCATAGGTTTTACCATTTTCTAACATGCTAGGAGTCAAGAATTGTGAGGAGGAAAAAAAAAATCCCCAAATCAGGCTAAGAAAGTGGCAATGTAGAAGAAATGGTGCAGATCCTTTGGCTTTTTTGGTTGTTGGCCCAGAAGTCTACACCTGCCCCCCTCTGTTGAAGTAGAGACAATGGGTAGTATGAGAAATTGAGATTTAAAAAGCTGGATAAGAGCACTTAGCAGAGGATGGTTTCGATCCATCGACCTCTGGGTTATGGGCCCAGCACGCTTCCGCTGCGCCACTCTGCTGTTGCTTTCCTTCTAAGCTTGCCTTCTAAGCTTGCCACTGACTGTTTGCTAAGCTTGCAAATATGTTTCATGAGCAAGCAACGAGAGGAAAAATGTCCCGTGTTTTGAGAAGATCTGCAATCAAAACTATTGGAGAATGCGGGCATCGATCCCGCTACTTCTCGCATGCAAAGCGAGCGCTCTACCATTTGAGCTAATTCCCCATTTGTGCCGCCGGGCTGTGGTGCTTGAGACACTACAGGTGTGATTTACCCATGTTGGTAAACCGGTTGTATTAAAGCTTTTTTTTTTTTTTTTTTAAGTATGGATGTCTCTCTGCCGTAAGGAAAGGAAGAGTGTGGAGCTTGCGGGGTGCCAGGTGTTGTAAAAGTATAGGTTACCCATAGGTTTTACCATTTTCTAACATGCTAGGAGTCAAGAATTGTGAGGAGGAAAAAAAAAATCCCCAAATCAGGCTAAGAAAGTGGCAATGTAGAAGAAATGGTGCAGATCCTTTGGCTTTTTTGGTTGTTGGCCCAGAGGTCTACACCTGCCCCCCTCTGTTGAAGTAGAGACAATGGGTAGTATGAGAAATTGAGATTTAAAAAGCTGGATAAGAGCACTTAGCAGAGGATGGTTTCGATCCATCGACCTCTGGGTTATGGGCCCAGCACGCTTCCGCTGCGCCACTCTGCTGTTGCTTGCCTTCTAAGCTTGCCACTGCCTGTTTGATAAGCTTGCAAATATGTTTCATGAGCAAGCAACGAGAGGAAAAATGTCCCGTGTTTTGAGAAGATCTGCAATCAAAACTATTGGAGAATGCGGGCATCGATCCCGCTACTTCTCGCATGCAAAGCGAGCGCTCTACCATTTGAGCTAATTCCCCATTTGTGCCGCTGGGCTGTGGTGCTTGAGACACCACAGGTGTGATTTACCCATGTTGGTAAACCGGTTGCATTAAAGCATTTTTTTTTTTTTTTTTAAGTATGGATGTCACTCTGCCGTAAGGAAAGGAAGAGTGTGGAGCTTGCGGGGTGCCAGGTGTTGTAAAAGTATAGGTTACCCATAGGTTTTACCATTTTCTAACATGCTAGGAGTCAAGAATTGTGAGGAGGAAAAAAAAAATCCCCAAATCAGGCTAAGAAAGTGGCAATGTAGAAGAAATGGTGCAGATCCTTTGGCTTTTTTGGTTGTTGGCCCAGAAGTCTACACCTGCCCCCCTCTGTTGAAGTAGAGACAATGGGTAGTATGAGAAATTGAGATTTAAAAAGCTGGATAAGAGCACTTAGCAGAGGATGGTTTCGATCCATCGACCTCTGGGTTATGGGCCCAGCACGCTTCCGCTGCGCCACTCTGCTGTTGCTTTCCTTCTAAGCTTGCCTTCTAAGCTTGCCACTGACTGTTTGCTAAGCTTGCAAATATGTTTCATGAGCAAGCAACGAGAGGAAAAATGTCCCGTGTTTTGAGAAGATCTGCAATCAAAACTATTGGAGAATGCGGGCATCGATCCCGCTACTTCTCGCATGCAAAGCGAGCGCTCTACCATTTGAGCTAATTCCCCATTTGTGCCGCCGGGCTGTGGTGCTTGAGACACTACAG
Source organism: Rhinoderma darwinii (assembly GCF_050947455.1). NCBI lineage: Eukaryota > Metazoa > Chordata > Amphibia > Anura > Rhinodermatidae > Rhinoderma > Rhinoderma darwinii. The sequence continues at coordinate 382,779 of NC_134690.1, read as the reverse complement.
GTGTGATTTACCCATGTTGGTAAACCGGTTGTATTAAAGCTTTTTTTTTTTTTTTTTTAAGTATGGATGTCTCTCTGCCGTAAGGAAAGGAAGAGTGTGGAGCTTGCGGGGTGCCAGGTGTTGTAAAAGTATAGGTTACCCATAGGTTTTACCATTTTCTAACATGCTAGGAGTCAAGAATTGTGAGGAGGAAAAAAAAAATCCCCAAATCAGGCTAAGAAAGTGGCAATGTAGAAGAAATGGTGCAGATCCTTTGGCTTTTTTGGTTGTTGGCCCAGAGGTCTACACCTGCCCCCCTCTGTTGAAGTAGAGACAATGGGTAGTATGAGAAATTGAGATTTAAAAAGCTGGATAAGAGCACTTAGCAGAGGATGGTTTCGATCCATCGACCTCTGGGTTATGGGCCCAGCACGCTTCCGCTGCGCCACTCTGCTGTTGCTTGCCTTCTAAGCTTGCCACTGCCTGTTTGATAAGCTTGCAAATATGTTTCATGAGCAAGCAACGAGAGGAAAAATGTCCCGTGTTTTGAGAAGATCTGCAATCAAAACTATTGGAGAATGCGGGCATCGATCCCGCTACTTCTCGCATGCAAAGCGAGCGCTCTACCATTTGAGCTAATTCCCCATTTGTGCCGCTGGGCTGTGGTGCTTGAGACACCACAGGTGTGATTTACCCATGTTGGTAAACCGGTTGCATTAAAGCTTTTTTTTTTTTTTTTTTAAGTATGGATGTCACTCTGCCGTAAGGAAAGGAAGAGTGTGGAGCTTGCGGGGTGCCAGGTGTTGTAAAAGTATAGGTTACCCATAGGTTTTACCATTTTCTAACATGCTAGGAGTCAAGAATTGTGAGGAGGAAAAAAAAAATCCCCAAATCAGGCTAAGAAAGTGGCAATGTAGAAGAAATGGTGCAGATCCTTTGGCTTTTTTGGTTGTTGGCCCAGAAGTCTACACCTGCCCCCCTCTGTTGAAGTAGAGACAATGGGTAGTATGAGAAATTGAGATTTAAAAAGCTGGATAAGAGCACTTAGCAGAGGATGGTTTCGATCCATCGACCTCTGGGTTATGGGCCCAGCACGCTTCCGCTGCGCCACTCTGCTGTTGCTTGCCTTCTAAGCTTGCCACTGCCTGTTTGATAAGCTTGCAAATATGTTTCATGAGCAAGCAACGAGAGGAAAAATGTCCCGTGTTTTGAGAAGATCTGCAATCAAAACTATTGGAGAATGCGGGCATCGATCCCGCTACTTCTCGCATGCAAAGCGAGCGCTCTACCATTTGAGCTAATTCCCCATTTGTGCCGCTGGGCTGTGGTGCTTGAGACACTACAGGTGTGATTTACCCATGTTGGTAAACCGGTTGTATTAAAGCTTTTTTTTTTTTTTTTTTAAGTATGGATGTCACTCTGCCGTAAGGAAAGGAAGAGTGTGGAGCTTGCGGTGTGCCAGGTGTTGTAAAAGTATAGGTTACCCATAGGTTTTACCATTTTCTAACATGCTAGGAGTCAAGAATTGTGAGGAGGAAAAAAAAAATCCCCAAATCAGGCTAAGAAAGTGGCAATGTAGAAGAAATGGTGCAGATCCTTTGGCTTTTTTGGTTGTTGGCCCAGAAGTCTACACCTGCCCCCCTCTGTTGAAGTAGAGACAATGGGTAGTATGAGAAATTGAGATTTAAAAAGCTGGATAAGAGCACTTAGCAGAGGATGGTTTCGATCCATCGACCTCTGGGTTGCTTGCCTTCTAAGCTTGCCACTGCCTGTTTGATAAGCTTGCAAATATGTTTCATGAGCAAGCAACGAGAGGAAAAATGTCCCGTGTTTTGAGAAGATCTGCAATCAAAACTATTGGAGAATGCGGGCATCGATCCCGCTACTTCTCGCATGCAAAGCGAGCGCTCTACCATTTGAGCTAATTCCCCATTTGTGCCGCTGGGCTGTGGTGCTTGAGACACTACAGGTGTGATTTACCCATGTTGGTAAACCGGTTGTATTAAAGCTTTTTTTTTTTTTTTTTTAAGTATGGATGTCACTCTGCCGTAAGGAAAGGAAGAGTGTGGAGCTTGCGGGGTGCCAGGTGTTGTAAAAGTATAGGTTACCCATAGGTTTTACCATTTTCTAACATGCTAGGAGTCAAGAATTGTGAGGAGGAAAAAAAAAATCCCCAAATCAGGCTAAGAAAGTGGCAATGTAGAAGAAATGGTGCAGATCCTTTGGCTTTTTTGGTTGTTGGCCCAGAAGTCTACACCTGCCCCCCTCTGTTGAAGTAGAGACAATGGGTAGTATGAGAAATTGAGATTTAAAAAGCTGGATAAGAGCACTTAGCAGAGGATGGTTTCGATCCATCGACCTCTGGGTTATGGGCCCAGCACGCTTCCGCTGCGCCACTCTGCTGTTGCTTGCCTTCTAAGCTTGCCACTGCCTGTTTGATAAGCTTGCAAATATGTTTCATGAGCAAGCAACGAGAGGAAAAATGTCCCGTGTTTTGAGAAGATCTGCAATCAAAACTATTGGAGAATGCGGACATCGATCCCGCTACTTCTCGCATGCAAAGCGAGCGCTCTACCATTTGAGCTAATTCCCCATTTGTGCCGCCGGGTTGTGGTGCTTGAGACACCACAGGTGTGATTTACCCATGTTGGTAAACCGGTTGCATTAAAGCTTTTTTTTTTTTTTTTTTTAAGTATGGATGTCACACTGCCGTAAGGAAAGGAAGAGTGTGGAGCTTGCGGGGTGCCAGGTGTTGTAAAAGTATAGGTTACCCATAGGTTTTACCATTTTCTAACATGCTAGGAGTCAAGAATTGTGAGGAGGAAAAAAAAAATCCCCAAATCAGGCTAAGAAAGTGGCAATGTAGAAGAAATGGTGCAGATCCTTTGGCTTTTTTGGTTGTTGGCCCAGAAGTCTACACCTGCCCCCCTCTGTTGAAGTAGAGACAATGGGTAGTATGAGAAATTGAGATTTAAAAAGCTGGATAAGAGCACTTAGCAGAGGATGGTTTCGATCCATCGACCTCTGGGTTATGGGCCCAGCACGCTTCCGCTGCGCCACTCTGCTGTTGCTTTCCTTCTAAGCTTGCCTTCTAAGCTTGCCACTGACTGTTTGCTAAGCTTGCAAATATGTTTCATGAGCAAGCAACGAGAGGAAAAATGTCCCGTGTTTTGAGAAGATCTGCAATCAAAACTATTGGAGAATGCGGGCATCGATCCCTCTACTTCTCGCATGCAAAGCGAGCGCTCTACCATTTGAGCTAATTCCCCATTTGTGCCGCCGGGTTGTGGTGCTTGAGACACTACAGGTGTGATTTACCCATGTTGGTAAACCGGTTGCATTAAAGCTTTTTTTTTTTTTTTTTTTTTTTTTAAGTATGGATGTCACTCTGCCGTAAGGAAAGGAAGAGTGTGGAGCTTGCGGGGTGCCAGGTGTTGTAAAAGTATAGGTTACCCATAGGTTTTACCATTTTCTAACATGCTAGGAGTCAAGAATTGTGAGGAGGAAAAAAAAAATCCCCAAATCAGGCTAAGAAAGTGGCAATGTAGAAGAAATGGTGCAGATCCTTTGGCTTTTTTGGTTGTTGGCCCAGAAGTCTACACCTGCCCCCCTCTGTTGAAGTAGAGACAATGGGTAGTATGAGAAATTGAGATTTAAAAAGCTGGATAAGAGCACTTAGCAGAGGATGGTTTCGATCCATCGACCTCTGGGTTATGGGCCCAGCACGCTTCCGCTGCGCCACTCTGCTGTTGCTTTCCTTCTAAGCTTGCCTTCTAAGCTTGCCACTGACTGTTTGCTAAGCTTGCAAATATGTTTCATGAGCAAGCAACGAGAGGAAAAATGTCCCGTGTTTTGAGAAGATCTGCAATCAAAACTATTGGAGAATGCGGGCATCGATCCCGCTACTTCTCGCATGCAAAGCGAGCGCTCTACCATTTGAGCTAATTCCCCATTTGTGCCGCCGGGTTGTGGTGCTTGAGACACCACAGGTGTGATTTACCCATGTTGGTAAACCGGTTGCATTAAAGCTTTTTTTTTTTTTTTAAGTATGGATGTCACACTGCCGTAAGGAAAGGAAGAGTGTGGAGCTTGCGGGGTGCCAGGTGTTGTAAAAGTATAGGTTACCCATAGGTTTTACCATTTTCTAACATGCTAGGAGTCAAGAATTGTGAGGAGGAAAAAAAAAATCCCCAAATCAGGCAAAGAAAGTGGCAATGTAGAAGAAATGGTGCAGATCCTTTGGCTTTTTTGGTTGTTGGCCCAGAAGTCTACACCTGCCCCCCTCTGTTGAAGTAGAGACAATGGGTAGTATGAGAAATTGAGATTTAAAAAGCTGGATAAGAGCACTTAGCAGAGGATGGTTTCGATCCATCGACCTCTGGGTTATGGGCCCAGCACGCTTCCGCTGCGCCACTCTGCTGTTGCTTTCCTTCTAAGCTTGCCTTCTAAGCTTGCCACTGACTGTTTGCTAAGCTTGCAAATATGTTTCATGAGCAAGCAACGAGAGGAAAAATGTCCCGTGTTTTGAGAAGATCTGCAATCAAAACTATTGGAGAATGCGGGCATCGATCCCGCTACTTCTCGCATGCAAAGCGAGCGCTCTACCATTTGAGCTAATTCCCCATTTGTGCCGCCGGGTTGTGGTGCTTGAGACACCACAGGTGTGATTTACCCATGTTGGTAAACCGGTTGCATTAAAGCTTTTTTTTTTTTTTTTTTTAAGTATGGATGTCACACTGCCGTAAGGAAAGGAAGAGTGTGGAGCTTGCGGGGTGCCAGGTGTTGTAAAAGTATAGGTTACCCATAGGTTTTACCATTTTCTAACATGCTAGGAGTCAAGAATTGTGAGGAGGAAAAAAAAAATCCCCAAATCAGGCTAAGAAAGTGGCAATGTAGAAGAAATGGTGCAGATCCTTTGGCTTTTTTGGTTGTTGGCCCAGAAGTCTACACCTGCCCCCCTCTGTTGAAGTAGAGACAATGGGTAGTATGAGAAATTGAGATTTAAAAAGCTGGATAAGAGCACTTAGCAGAGGATGGTTTCGATCCATCGACCTCTGGGTTATGGGCCCAGCACGCTTCCGCTGCGCCACTCTGCTGTTGCTTGCCTTCTAAGCTTGCCACTGCCTGTTTGATAAGCTTGCAAATATGTTTCATGAGCAAGCAACGAGAGGAAAAATGTCCCGTGTTTTGAGAAGATCTGCAATCAAAACTATTGGAGAATGCGGGCATCGATCCCGCTACTTCTCACATGCAAAGCGAGCGCTCTACCATTTGAGCTAATTCCCCATTTGTGCCGCTGGGCTGTGGTGCCTGAGACACTACAGGTGTGATTTACCCATGTTGGTAAACCGGTTGTATTAAAGCTTTTTTTTTTTTTTTTTTAAGTATGGATGTCACTCTGCCGTAAGGAAAGGAAGAGTGTGGAGCTTGCGGGGTGCCAGGTGTTGTAAAAGTATAGGTTACCCATAGGTTTTACCATTTTCTAACATGCTAGGAGTCAAGAATTGTGAGGAGGAAAAAAAAAATCCCCAAATCAGGCTAAGAAAGTGGCAATGTAGAAGAAATGGTGCAGATCCTTTGGCTTTTTTGGTTGTTGGCCCAGAGGTCTACACCTGCCCCCCTCTGTTGAAGTAGAGACAATGGGTAGTATGAGAAATTGAGATTTAAAAAGCTGGATAAGAGCACTTAGCAGAGGATGGTTTCGATCCATCGACCTCTGGGTTATGGGCCCAGCACGCTTCCGCTGCGCCACTCTGCTGTTGCTTGCCTTCTAAGCTTGCCACTGCCTGTTTGATAAGCTTGCAAATATGTTTCATGAGCAAGCAACGAGAGGAAAAATGTCCCGTGTTTTGAGAAGATCTGCAATCAAAACTATTGGAGAATGCGGACATCGATCCCGCTACTTCTCGCATGCAAAGCGAGCGCTCTACCATTTGAGCTAATTCCCCATTTGTGCCGCCGGGTTGTGGTGCTTGAGACACCACAGGTGTGATTTACCCATGTTGGTAAACCGGTTGCATTAAAGCTTTTTTTTTTTTTTTTTTTTAAGTATGGATGTCACACTGCCGTAAGGAAAGGAAGAGTGTGGAGCTTGCGGGGTGCCAGGTGTTGTAAAAGTATAGGTTACCCATAGGTTTTACCATTTTCTAACATGCTAGGAGTCAAGAATTGTGAGGAGGAAAAAAAAATCCCCAAATCAGGCTAAGAAAGTGGCAATGTAGAAGAAATGGTGCAGATCCTTTGGCTTTTTTGGTTGTTGGCCCAGAAGTCTACACCTGCCCCCCTCTGTTGAAGTAGAGACAATGGGTAGTATGAGAAATTGAGATTTAAAAAGCTGGATAAGAGCACTTAGCAGAGGATGGTTTCGATCCATCGACCTCTGGGTTATGGGCCCAGCACGCTTCCGCTGCGCCACTCTGCTGTTGCTTTCCTTCTAAGCTTGCCTTCTAAGCTTGCCACTGACTGTTTGCTAAGCTTGCAAATATGTTTCATGAGCAAGCAACGAGAGGAAAAATGTCCCGTGTTTTGAGAAGATCTGCAATCAAAACTATTGGAGAATGCGGGCATCGATCCCGCTACTTCTCGCATGCAAAGCGAGCGCTCTACCATTTGAGCTAATTCCCCATTTGTGCCGCTGGGCTGTGGTGCTTGAGACACTACAGGTGTGATTTACCCATGTTGGTAAACCGGTTGTATTAAAGCTTTTTTTTTTTTTTTTTTAAGTATGGATGTCACTCTGCCGTAAGGAAAGGAAGAGTGTGGAGCTTGCGGGGTGCCAGGTGTTGTAAAAGTATAGGTTACCCATAGGTTTTACCATTTTCTAACCTGCTAGGAGTCAAGAATTGTGAGGAGGAAAAAAAAAATCCCCAAATCAGGCTAAGAAAGTGGCAATGTAGAAGAAATGGTGCAGATCCTTTGGCTTTTTTGGTTGTTGGCCCAGAGGTCTACACCTGCCCCCCTCTGTTGAAGTAGAGACAATGGGTAGTATGAGAAATTGAGATTTAAAAAGCTGGATAAGAGCACTTAGCAGAGGATGGTTTCGATCCATCGACCTCTGGGTTATGGGCCCAGCACGCTTCCGCTGCGCCACTCTGCTGTTGCTTGCCTTCTAAGCTTGCCACTGCCTGTTTGATAAGCTTGCAAATATGTTTCATGAGCAAGCAACGAGAGGAAAAATGTCCCGTGTTTTGAGAAGATCTGCAATCAAAACTATTGGAGAATGCGGACATCGATCCCGCTACTTCTCGCATGCAAAGCGAGCGCTCTACCATTTGAGCTAATTCCCCATTTGTGCCGCCGGGTTGTGGTGCTTGAGACACCACAGGTGTGATTTACCCATGTTGGTAAACCGGTTGCATTAAAGCTTTTTTTTTTTTTTTTTTTAAGTATGGATGTCACTCTGCCGTAAGGAAAGGAAGAGTGTGGAGCTTGCGGGGTGCCAGGTGTTGTAAAAGTATAGGTTACCCATAGGTTTTACCATTTTCTAACATGCTAGGAGTCAAGAATTGTGAGGAGGAAAAAAAAAATCCCCAAATCAGGCTAAGAAAGTGGCAATGTAGAAGAAATGGTGCAGATCCTTTGGCTTTTTTGGTTGTTGGCCCAGAAGTCTACACCTGCCCCCCTCTGTTGAAGTAGAGACAATGGGTAGTATGAGAAATTGAGATTTAAAAAGCTGGATAAGAGCACTTAGCAGAGGATGGTTTCGATCCATCGACCTCTGGGTTATGGGCCCAGCACGCTTCCGCTGCGCCACTCTGCTGTTGCTTGCCTTCTAAGCTTGCCACTGCCTGTTTAATAAGCTTGCAAATATGTTTCATGAGCAAGCAACGAGAGGAAAAATGTCCCGTGTTTTGAGAAGATCTGCAATCAAAACTATTGGAGAATGCGGGCATCGATCCCGCTACTTCTCGCATGCAAAGCGAGCGCTCTACCATTTGAGCTAATTCCCCATTTGTGCCGCTGGGCTGTGGTGCTTGAGACACTACAGGTGTGATTTACCCATGTTGGTAAACCGGTTGTATTAAAGCTTTTTTTTTTTTTTTTTTAAGTATGGATGTCACTCTGCCGTAAGGAAAGGAAGAGTGTGGAGCTTGCGGGGTGCCAGGTGTTGTAAAAGTATAGGTTACCCATAGGTTTTACCATTTTCTAACATGCTAGGAGTCAAGAATTGTGAGGAGGAAAAAAAAAATCCCCAAATCAGGCTAAGAAAGTGGCAATGTAGAAGAAATGGTGCAGATCCTTTGGCTTTTTTGGTTGTTGGCCCAGAGGTCTACACCTGCCCCCCTCTGTTGAAGTAGAGACAATGGGTAGTATGAGAAATTGAGATTTAAAAAGCTGGATAAGAGCACTTAGCAGAGGATGGTTTCGATCCATCGACCTCTGGGTTATGGGCCCAGCACGCTTCCGCTGCGCCACTCTGCTGTTGCTTGCCTTCTAAGCTTGCCACTGCCTGTTTGATAAGCTTGCAAATATGTTTCATGAGCAAGCAACGAGAGGAAAAATGTCCCGTGTTTTGAGAAGATCTGCAATCAAAACTATTGGAGAATGCGGGCATCGATCCCGCTACTTCTCGCATGCAAAGCGAGCGCTCTACCATTTGAGCTAATTCCCCATTTGTGCCGCTGGGCTGTGGTGCTTGAGACACTACAGGTGTGATTTACCCATGTTGGTAAACCGGTTGCATTAAAGCTTTTTTTTTTTTTTTTTTAAGTATGGATGTCACTCTGCCGTAAGGAAAGGAAGAGTGTGGAGCTTGCGGGGTGCCAGGTGTTGTAAAAGTATAGGTTACCCATAGGTTTTACCATTTTCTAACATGCTAGGAGTCAAGAATTGTGAGGAGGAAAAAAAAATCCCCAAATCAGGCTAAGAAAGTGGCAATGTAGAAGAAATGGTGCAGATCCTTTGGCTTTTTTGGTTGTTGGCCCAGAAGTCTACACCTGCCCCCCTCTGTTGAAGTAGAGACAATGGGTAGTATGAGAAATTGAGATTTAAAAAGCTGGATAAGAGCACTTAGCAGAGGATGGTTTCGATCCATCGACCTCTGGGTTATGGGCCCAGCACGCTTCCGCTGCGCCACTCTGCTGTTGCTTTCCTTCTAAGCTTGCCTTCTAAGCTTGCCACTGACTGTTTGCTAAGCTTGCAAATATGTTTCATGAGCAAGCAACGAGAGGAAAAATGTCCCGTGTTTTGAGAAGATCTGCAATCAAAACTATTGGAGAATGCGGGCATCGATCCCGCTACTTCTCGCATGCAAAGCGAGCGCTCTACCATTTGAGCTAATTCCCCATTTGTGCCGCCGGGCTGTGGTGCTTGAGACACTACAGGTGTGATTTACCCATGTTGGTAAACCGGTTGTATTAAAGCTTTTTTTTTTTTTTTTTTAAGTATGGATGTCTCTCTGCCGTAAGGAAAGGAAGAGTGTGGAGCTTGCGGGGTGCCAGGTGTTGTAAAAGTATAGGTTACCCATAGGTTTTACCATTTTCTAACATGCTAGGAGTCAAGAATTGTGAGGAGGAAAAAAAAAATCCCCAAATCAGGCTAAGAAAGTGGCAATGTAGAAGAAATGGTGCAGATCCTTTGGCTTTTTTGGTTGTTGGCCCAGAGGTCTACACCTGCCCCCCTCTGTTGAAGTAGAGACAATGGGTAGTATGAGAAATTGAGATTTAAAAAGCTGGATAAGAGCACTTAGCAGAGGATGGTTTCGATCCATCGACCTCTGGGTTATGGGCCCAGCACGCTTCCGCTGCGCCACTCTGCTGTTGCTTGCCTTCTAAGCTTGCCACTGCCTGTTTGATAAGCTTGCAAATATGTTTCATGAGCAAGCAACGAGAGGAAAAATGTCCCGTGTTTTGAGAAGATCTGCAATCAAAACTATTGGAGAATGCGGGCATCGATCCCGCTACTTCTCGCATGCAAAGCGAGCGCTCTACCATTTGAGCTAATTCCCCATTTGTGCCGCCGGGTTGTGGTGCTTGAGACACCACAGGTGTGATTTACCCATGTTGGTAAACCGGTTGCATTAAAGCTTTTTTTTTTTTTTTTTTTAAGTATGGATGTCACTCTGCCGTAAGGAAAGGAAGAGTGTGGAGCTTGCGGGGTGCCAGGTGTTGTAAAAGTATAGGTTACCCATAGGTTTTACCATTTTCTAACATGCTAGGAGTCAAGAATTGTGAGGAGGAAAAAAAAAATCCCCAAATCAGGCTAAGAAAGTGGCAATGTAGAAGAAATGGTGCAGATCCTTTGGCTTTTTTGGTTGTTGGCCCAGAAGTCTACACCTGCCCCCCTCTGTTGAAGTAGAGACAATGGGTAGTATGAGAAATTGAGATTTAAAAAGCTGGATAAGAGCACTTAGCAGAGGATGGTTTGGATCCATCGACCTCTGGGTTATGGGCCCAGCACGCTTCCGCTGCGCCACTCTGCTGTTGCTTGCCTTCTAAGCTTGCCACTGCCTGTTTGATAAGCTTGCAAATATGTTTCATGAGCAAGCAACGAGAGGAAAAATGTCCCGTGTTTTGAGAAGATCTGCAATCAAAACTATTGGAGAATGCGGGCATCGATCCCGCTACTTCTCGCATGCAAAGCGAGCGCTCTACCATTTGAGCTAATTCCCCATTTGTGCCGCCGGGTTGTGGTGCTTGAGACACCACAGGTGTGATTTACCCATGTTGGTAAACCGGTTGCATTAAAGCTTTTTTTTTTTTTTTAAGTATGGATGTCACTCTGCCGTAAGGAAAGGAAGAGTGTGGAGCTTGCGGGGTGCCAGGTGTTGTAAAAGTATAGGTTACCCATAGGTTTTACCATTTTCTAACATGCTAGGAGTCAAGAATTGTGAGGAGGAAAAAAAAATCCCCAAATCAGGCTAAGAAAGTGGCAATGTAGAAGAAATGGTGCAGATCCTTTGGCTTTTTTGGTTGTTGGCCCAGAGGTCTACACCTGCCCCCCTCTGTTGAAGTAGAGACAATGGGTAGTATGAGAAATTGAGATTGAAAAAGCTGGATAAGAGCACTTAGCAGAGGATGGTTTCGATCCATCGACCTCTGGGTTATGGGCCCAGCACGCTTCCGCTGCGCCACTCTGCTGTTGCTTGCCTTCTAAGCTTGCCACTGCCTGTTTGATAAGCTTGCAAATATGTTTCATGAGCAAGCAACGAGAGGAAAAATGTCCCGTGTTTTGAGAAGATCTGCAATCAAAACTATTGGAGAATGCGGGCATCGATCCCGCTACTTCTCGCATGCAAAGCGAGCGCTCTACCATTTGAGCTAATTCCCCATTTGTGCCGCTGGGCTGTGGTGCTTGAGACACTACAGGTGTGATTTACCCATGTTGGTAAACCGGTTGCATTAAAGCTTTTTTTTTTTTTTTTTTAAGTATGGATGTCACTCTGCCGTAAGGAAAGGAAGAGTGTGGAGCTTGCGGGGTGCCAGGTGTTGTAAAAGTATAGGTTACCCATAGGTTTTACCATTTTCTAACATGCTAGGAGTCAAGAATTGTGAGGAGGAAAAAAAAAATCCCCAAATCAGGCTAAGAAAGTGGCAATGTAGAAGAAATGGTGCAGATCCTTTGGCTTTTTTGGTTGTTGGCCCAGAAGTCTACACCTGCCCCCCTCTGTTGAAGTAGAGACAATGGGTAGTATGAGAAATTGAGATTTAAAAAGCTGGATAAGAGCACTTAGCAGAGGATGGTTTCGATCCATCGACCTCTGGGTTATGGGCCCAGCACGCTTCCGCTGCGCCACTCTGCTGTTGCTTTCCTTCTAAGCTTGCCTTCTAAGCTTGCCACTGACTGTTTGCTAAGCTTGCAAATATGTTTCATGAGCAAGCAACGAGAGGAAAAATGTCCCGTGTTTTGAGAAGATCTGCAATCAAAACTATTGGAGAATGCGGGCATCGATCCCGCTACTTCTCGCATGCAAAGCGAGCGCTCTACCATTTGAGCTAATTCCCCATTTGTGCCGCCGGGCTGTGGTGCTTGAGACACTACAGGTGTGATTTACCCATGTTGGTAAACCGGTTGTATTAAAGCTTTTTTTTTTTTTTTTTTAAGTATGGATGTCTCTCTGCCGTAAGGAAAGGAAGAGTGTGGAGCTTGCGGGGTGCCAGGTGTTGTAAAAGTATAGGTTACCCATAGGTTTTACCATTTTCTAACATGCTAGGAGTCAAGAATTGTGAGGAGGAAAAAAAAAATCCCCAAATCAGGCTAAGAAAGTGGCAATGTAGAAGAAATGGTGCAGATCCTTTGGCTTTTTTGGTTGTTGGCCCAGAGGTCTACACCTGCCCCCCTCTGTTGAAGTAGAGACAATGGGTAGTATGAGAAATTGAGATTTAAAAAGCTGGATAAGAGCACTTAGCAGAGGATGGTTTCGATCCATCGACCTCTGGGTTATGGGCCCAGCACGCTTCCGCTGCGCCACTCTGCTGTTGCTTGCCTTCTAAGCTTGCCACTGCCTGTTTGATAAGCTTGCAAATATGTTTCATGAGCAAGCAACGAGAGGAAAAATGTCCCGTGTTTTGAGAAGATCTGCAATCAAAACTATTGGAGAATGCGGGCATCGATCCCGCTACTTCTCGCATGCAAAGCGAGCGCTCTACCATTTGAGCTAATTCCCCATTTGTGCCGCTGGGCTGTGGTGCTTGAGACACCACAGGTGTGATTTACCCATGTTGGTAAACCGGTTGCATTAAAGCTTTTTTTTTTTTTTTTTTAAGTATGGATGTCACTCTGCCGTAAGGAAAGGAAGAGTGTGGAGCTTGCGGGGTGCCAGGTGTTGTAAAAGTATAGGTTACCCATAGGTTTTACCATTTTCTAACATGCTAGGAGTCAAGAATTGTGAGGAGGAAAAAAAAAATCCCCAAATCAGGCTAAGAAAGTGGCAATGTAGAAGAAATGGTGCAGATCCTTTGGCTTTTTTGGTTGTTGGCCCAGAAGTCTACACCTGCCCCCCTCTGTTGAAGTAGAGACAATGGGTAGTATGAGAAATTGAGATTTAAAAAGCTGGATAAGAGCACTTAGCAGAGGATGGTTTCGATCCATCGACCTCTGGGTTATGGGCCCAGCACGCTTCCGCTGCGCCACTCTGCTGTTGCTTGCCTTCTAAGCTTGCCACTGCCTGTTTGATAAGCTTGCAAATATGTTTCATGAGCAAGCAACGAGAGGAAAAATGTCCCGTGTTTTGAGAAGATCTGCAATCAAAACTATTGGAGAATGCGGGCATCGATCCCGCTACTTCTCGCATGCAAAGCGAGCGCTCTACCATTTGAGCTAATTCCCCATTTGTGCCGCCGGGCTGTGGTGCTTGAGACACTACAGGTGTGATTTACCCATGTTGGTAAACCGGTTGTATTAAAGCTTTTTTTTTTTTTTTTTTAAGTATGGATGTCTCTCTGCCGTAAGGAAAGGAAGAGTGTGGAGCTTGCGGGGTGCCAGGTGTTGTAAAAGTATAGGTTACCCATAGGTTTTACCATTTTCTAACATGCTAGGAGTCAAGAATTGTGAGGAGGAAAAAAAAAATCCCCAAATCAGGCTAAGAAAGTGGCAATGTAGAAGAAATGGTGCAGATCCTTTGGCTTTTTTGGTTGTTGGCCCAGAGGTCTACACCTGCCCCCCTCTGTTGAAGTAGAGACAATGGGTAGTATGAGAAATTGAGATTTAAAAAGCTGGATAAGAGCACTTAGCAGAGGATGGTTTCGATCCATCGACCTCTGGGTTATGGGCCCAGCACGCTTCCGCTGCGCCACTCTGCTGTTGCTTTCCTTCTAAGCTTGCCTTCTAAGCTTGCCACTGACTGTTTGCTAAGCTTGCAAATATGTTTCATGAGCAAGCAACGAGAGGAAAAATGTCCCGTGTTTTGAGAAGATCTGCAATCAAAACTATTGGAGAATGCGGGCATCGATCCCGCTACTTCTCGCATGCAAAGCGAGCGCTCTACCATTTGAGCTAATTCCCCATTTGTGCCGCTGGGCTGTGGTGCTTGAGACACCACAGGTGTGATTTACCCATGTTGGTAAACCGGTTGCATTAAAGCTTTTTTTTTTTTTTTTTTTAAGTATGGATGTCACTCTGCCGTAAGGAAAGGAAGAGTGTGGAGCTTGCGGGGTGCCAGGTGTTGTAAAAGTATAGGTTACCCATAGGTTTTACCATTTTCTAACATGCTAGGAGTCAAGAATTGTGAGGAGGAAAAAAAAAAATCCCCAAATCAGGCTAAGAAAGTGGCAATGTAGAAGAAATGGTGCAGATCCTTTGGCTTTTTTGGTTGTTGGCCCAGAAGTCTACACCTGCCCCCCTCTGTTGAAGTAGAGACAATGGGTAGTATGAGAAATTGAGATTTAAAAAGCTGGATAAGAGCACTTAGCAGAGGATGGTTTCGATCCATCGACCTCTGGGTTATGGGCCCAGCACGCTTCCGCTGCGCCACTCTGCTGTTGCTTGCCTTCTAAGCTTGCCACTGCCTGTTTCCTAAGCTTGCAAATATGTTTCATGAGCAAGCAACGAGAGGAAAAATGTCCCGTGTTTTGAGAAGATCTGCAATCAAAACTATTGGAGAATGCGGGCATCGATCCCGCTACTTCTCGCATGCAAAGCGAGCGCTCTACCATTTGAGCTAATTCCCCATTTGTGCCGCTGGGCTGTGGTGCTTGAGACACTACAGGTGTGATTTACCCATGTTGGTAAACCGGTTGTATTAAAGCTTTTTTTTTTTTTTTTTTAAGTATGGATGTCACTCTGCCGTAAGGAAAGGAAGAGTGTGGAGCTTGCGGGGTGCCAGGTGTTGTAAAAGTATAGGTTACCCATAGGTTTTACCATTTTCTAACATGCTAGGAGTCAAGAATTGTGAGGAGGAAAAAAAAAATCCCCAAATCAGGCTAAGAAAGTGGCAATGTAGAAGAAATGGTGCAGATCCTTTGGCTTTTTTGGTTGTTGGCCCAGAGGTCTACACCTGCCCCCCTCTGTTGAAGTAGAGACAATGGGTAGTATGAGAAATTGAGATTTAAAAAGCTGGATAAGAGCACTTAGCAGAGGATGGTTTCGATCCATCGACCTCTGGGTTATGGGCCCAGCACGCTTCCGCTGCGCCACTCTGCTGTTGCTTGCCTTCTAAGCTTGCCACTGCCTGTTTGATAAGCTTGCAAATATGTTTCATGAGCAAGCAACGAGAGGAAAAATGTCCCGTGTTTTGAGAAGATCTGCAATCAAAACTATTGGAGAATGCGGGCATCGATCCCGCTACTTCTCGCATGCAAAGCGAGCGCTCTACCATTTGAGCTAATTCCCCATTTGTGCCGCTGGGCTGTGGTGCTTGAGACACTACAGGTGTGATTTACCCATGTTGGTAAACCGGTTGTATTAAAGCTTTTTTTTTTTTTTTTTTAAGTATGGATGTCACTCTGCCGTAAGGAAAGGAAGAGTGTGGAGCTTGCGGGGTGCCAGGTGTTGTAAAAGTATAGGTTACCCATAGGTTTTACCATTTTCTAACATGCTAGGAGTCAAGAATTGTGAGGAGGAAAAAAAAAATCCCCAAATCAGGCTAAGAAAGTGGCAATGTAGAAGAAATGGTGCAGATCCTTTGGCTTTTTTGGTTGTTGGCCCAGAGGTCTACACCTGCCCCCCTCTGTTGAAGTAGAGACAATGGGTAGTATGAGAAATTGAGATTTAAAAAGCTGGATAAGAGCACTTAGCAGAGGATGGTTTCGATCCATCGACCTCTGGGTTATGGGCCCAGCACGCTTCCGCTGCGCCACTCTGCTGTTGCTTGCCTTCTAAGCTTGCCACTGCCTGTTTGATAAGCTTGCAAATATGTTTCATGAGCAAGCAACGAGAGGAAAAATGTCCCGTGTTTTGAGAAGATCTGCAATCAAAACTATTGGAGAATGCGGGCATCGATCCCGCTACTTCTCGCATGCAAAGCGAGCGCTCTACCATTTGAGCTAATTCCCCATTTGTGCCGCCGGGCTGTGGTGCTTGAGACACTACAGGTGTGATTTACCCATGTTGGTAAACCGGTTGTATTAAAGCTTTTTTTTTTTTTTTTTTAAGTATGGATGTCTCTCTGCCGTAAGGAAAGGAAGAGTGTGGAGCTTGCGGGGTGCCAGGTGTTGTAAAAGTATAGGTTACCCATAGGTTTTACCATTTTCTAACATGCTAGGAGTCAAGAATTGTGAGGAGGAAAAAAAAAATCCCCAAATCAGGCTAAGAAAGTGGCAATGTAGAAGAAATGGTGCAGATCCTTTGGCTTTTTTGGTTGTTGGCCCAGAGGTCTACACCTGCCCCCCTCTGTTGAAGTAGAGACAATGGGTAGTATGAGAAATTGAGATTTAAAAAGCTGGATAAGAGCACTTAGCAGAGGATGGTTTCGATCCATCGACCTCTGGGTTATGGGCCCAGCACGCTTCCGCTGTGCCACTCTGCTGTTGCTTGCCTTCTAAGCTTGCCACTGCCTGTTTGATAAGCTTGCAAATATGTTTCATGAGCAAGCAACGAGAGGAAAAATGTCCCGTGTTTTGAGAAGATCTGCAATCAAAACTATTGGAGAATGCGGGCATCGATCCCGCTACTTCTCGCATGCAAAGCGAGCGCTCTACCATTTGAGCTAATTCCCCATTTGTGCCGCTGGGCTGTGGTGCTTGAGACACCACAGGTGTGATTTACCCATGTTGGTAAACCGGTTGCATTAAAGCTTTTTTTTTTTTTTTTTTAAGTATGGATGTCACTCTGCCGTAAGGAAAGGAAGAGTGTGGAGCTTGCGGGGTGCCAGGTGTTGTAAAAGTATAGGTTACCCATAGGTTTTACCATTTTCTAACATGCTAGGAGTCAAGAATTGTGAGGAGGAAAAAAAAAATCCCCAAATCAGGCTAAGAAAGTGGCAATGTAGAAGAAATGGTGCAGATCCTTTGGCTTTTTTGGTTGTTGGCCCAGAAGTCTACACCTGCCCCCCTCTGTTGAAGTAGAGACAATGGGTAGTATGAGAAATTGAGATTTAAAAAGCTGGATAAGAGCACTTAGCAGAGGATGGTTTCGATCCATCGACCTCTGGGTTATGGGCCCAGCACGCTTCCGCTGCGCCACTCTGCTGTTGCTTTCCTTCTAAGCTTGCCTTCTAAGCTTGCCACTGACTGTTTGCTAAGCTTGCAAATATGTTTCATGAGCAAGCAACGAGAGGAAAAATGTCCCGTGTTTTGAGAAGATCTGCAATCAAAACTATTGGAGAATGCGGGCATCGATCCCGCTACTTCTCGCATGCAAAGCGAGCGCTCTACCATTTGAGCTAATTCCCCATTTGTGCCGCCGGGCTGTGGTGCTTGAGACACTACAGGTGTGATTTACCCATGTTGGTAAACCGGTTGTATTAAAGCTTTTTTTTTTTTTTTTTAAGTATGGATGTCTCTCTGCCGTAAGGAAAGGAAGAGTGTGGAGCTTGCGGGGTGCCAGGTGTTGTAAAAGTATAGGTTACCCATAGGTTTTACCATTTTCTAACATGCTAGGAGTCAAGAATTGTGAGGAGGAAAAAAAAAATCCCCAAATCAGGCTAAGAAAGTGGCAATGTAGAAGAAATGGTGCAGATCCTTTGGCTTTTTTGGTTGTTGGCCCAGAGGTCTACACCTGCCCCCCTCTGTTGAAGTAGAGACAATGGGTAGTATGAGAAATTGAGATTTAAAAAGCTGGATAAGAGCACTTAGCAGAGGATGGTTTCGATCCATCGACCTCTGGGTTATGGGCCCAGCACGCTTCCGCTGCGCCACTCTGCTGTTGCTTGCCTTCTAAGCTTGCCACTGCCTGTTTGATAAGCTTGCAAATATGTTTCATGAGC
>NC_134690.1:355000-360000 GCF_050947455.1 Rhinoderma darwinii | reverse complement strand
TTACCATTTTCTAACATGCTAGGAGTCAAGAATTGTGAGGAGGAAAAAAAAAATCCCCAAATCAGGCTAAGAAAGTGGCAATGTAGAAGAAATGGTGCAGATCCTTTGGCTTTTTTGGTTGTTGGCCCAGAGGTCTACACCTGCCCCCCTCTGTTGAAGTAGAGACAATGGGTAGTATGAGAAATTGAGATTTAAAAAGCTGGATAAGAGCACTTAGCAGAGGATGGTTTCGATCCATCGACCTCTGGGTTATGGGCCCAGCACGCTTCCGCTGCGCCACTCTGCTGTTGCTTGCCTTCTAAGCTTGCCACTGCCTGTTTGATAAGCTTGCAAATATGTTTCATGAGCAAGCAACGAGAGGAAAAATGTCCCGTGTTTTGAGAAGATCTGCAATCAAAACTATTGGAGAATGCGGGCATCGATCCCGCTACTTCTCGCATGCAAAGCGAGCGCTCTACCATTTGAGCTAATTCCCCATTTGTGCCGCTGGGCTGTGGTGCTTGAGACACCACAGGTGTGATTTACCCATGTTGGTAAACCGGTTGCATTAAAGCTTTTTTTTTTTTTTTTTTAAGTATGGATGTCACTCTGCCGTAAGGAAAGGAAGAGTATGGAGCTTGCGGGGTGCCAGGTGTTGTAAAAGTATAGGTTACCCATAGGTTTTACCATTTTCTAACATGCTAGGAGTCAAGAATTGTGAGGAGGAAAAAAAAAATCCCCAAATCAGGCTAAGAAAGTGGCAATGTAGAAGAAATGGTGCAGATCCTTTGGCTTTTTTGGTTGTTGGCCCAGAAGTCTACACCTGCCCCCCTCTGTTGAAGTAGAGACAATGGGTAGTATGAGAAATTGAGATTTAAAAAGCTGGATAAGAGCACTTAGCAGAGGATGGTTTCGATCCATCGACCTCTGGGTTATGGGCCCAGCACGCTTCCGCTGCGCCACTCTGCTGTTGCTTTCCTTCTAAGCTTGCCTTCTAAGCTTGCCACTGACTGTTTGCTAAGCTTGCAAATATGTTTCATGAGCAAGCAACGAGAGGAAAAATGTCCCGTGTTTTGAGAAGATCTGCAATCAAAACTATTGGAGAATGCGGGCATCGATCCCGCTACTTCTCGCATGCAAAGCGAGCGCTCTACCATTTGAGCTAATTCCCCATTTGTGCCGCCGGGCTGTGGTGCTTGAGACACTACAGGTGTGATTTACCCATGTTGGTAAACCGGTTGTATTAAAGCTTTTTTTTTTTTTTTTTTAAGTATGGATGTCTCTCTGCCGTAAGGAAAGGAAGAGTGTGGAGCTTGCGGGGTGCCAGGTGTTGTAAAAGTATAGGTTACCCATAGGTTTTACCATTTTCTAACATGCTAGGAGTCAAGAATTGTGAGGAGGAAAAAAAAAATCCCCAAATCAGGCTAAGAAAGTGGCAATGTAGAAGAAATGGTGCAGATCCTTTGGCTTTTTTGGTTGTTGGCCCAGAGGTCTACACCTGCCCCCCTCTGTTGAAGTAGAGACAATGGGTAGTATGAGAAATTGAGATTTAAAAAGCTGGATAAGAGCACTTAGCAGAGGATGGTTTCGATCCATCGACCTCTGGGTTATGGGCCCAGCACGCTTCCGCTGCGCCACTCTGCTGTTGCTTGCCTTCTAAGCTTGCCACTGCCTGTTTGATAAGCTTGCAAATATGTTTCATGAGCAAGCAACGAGAGGAAAAATGTCCCGTGTTTTGAGAAGATCTGCAATCAAAACTATTGGAGAATGCGGGCATCGATCCCGCTACTTCTCGCATGCAAAGCGAGCGCTCTACCATTTGAGCTAATTCCCCATTTGTGCCGCTGGGCTGTGGTGCTTGAGACACCACAGGTGTGATTTACCCATGTTGGTAAACCGGTTGCATTAAAGCTTTTTTTTTTTTTTTTTAAGTATGGATGTCACTCTGCCGTAAGGAAAGGAAGAGTGTGGAGCTTGCGGGGTGCCAGGTGTTGTAAAAGTATAGGTTACCCATAGGTTTTACCATTTTCTAACATGCTAGGAGTCAAGAATTGTGAGGAGGAAAAAAAAAATCCCCAAATCAGGCTAAGAAAGTGGCAATGTAGAAGAAATGGTGCAGATCCTTTGGCTTTTTTGGTTGTTGGCCCAGAAGTCTACACCTGCCCCCCTCTGTTGAAGTAGAGACAATGGGTAGTATGAGAAATTGAGATTTAAAAAGCTGGATAAGAGCACTTAGCAGAGGATGGTTTCGATCCATCGACCTCTGGGTTATGGGCCCAGCACGCTTCCGCTGCGCCACTCTGCTGTTGCTTTCCTTCTAAGCTTGCCTTCTAAGCTTGCCACTGACTGTTTGCTAAGCTTGCAAATATGTTTCATGAGCAAGCAACGAGAGGAAAAATGTCCCGTGTTTTGAGAAGATCTGCAATCAAAACTATTGGAGAATGCGGGCATCGATCCCGCTACTTCTAGCATGCAAAGCGAGCGCTCTACCATTTGAGCTAATTCCCCATTTGTGCCGCCGGGCTGTGGTGCTTGAGACACTACAGGTGTGATTTACCCATGTTGGTAAACCGGTTGTATTAAAGCTTTTTTTTTTTTTTTTTAAGTATGGATGTCTCTCTGCCGTAAGGAAAGGAAGAGTGTGGAGCTTGCGGGGTGCCAGGTGTTGTAAAAGTATAGGTTACCCATAGGTTTTACCATTTTCTAACATGCTAGGAGTCAAGAATTGTGAGGAGGAAAAAAAAAATCCCCAAATCAGGCTAAGAAAGTGGCAATGTAGAAGAAATGGTGCAGATCCTTTGGTTGTTGGCCCAGAGGTCTACACCTGCCCCCCTCTGTTGAAGTAGAGACAATGGGTAGTATGAGAAATTGAGATTTAAAAAGCTGGATAAGAGCACTTAGCAGAGGATGGTTTCGATCCATCGACCTCTGGGTTATGGGCCCAGCACGCTTCCGCTGCGCCACTCTGCTGTTGCTTGCCTTCTAAGCTTGCCACTGCCTGTTTGATAAGCTTGCAAATATGTTTCATGAGCAAGCAACGAGAGGAAAAATGTCCCGTGTTTTGAGAAGATCTGCAATCAAAACTATTGGAGAATGCGGGCATCGATCCCGCTACTTCTCGCATGCAAAGCGAGCGCTCTACCATTTGAGCTAATTCCCCATTTGTGCCGCCGGGCTGTGGTGCTTGAGACACTACAGGTGTGATTTACCCATGTTGGTAAACCGGTAGTATTAAAGCTTTTTTTTTTTTTTTTTTAAGTATGGATGTCTCTCTGCCGTAAGGAAAGGAAGAGTGTGGAGCTTGCGGGGTGCCAGGTGTTGTAAAAGTATAGGTTACCCATAGGTTTTACCATTTTCTAACATGCTAGGAGTCAAGAATTGTGAGGAGGAAAAAAAAAATCCCCAAATCAGGCTAAGAAAGTGGCAATGTAGAAGAAATGGTGCAGATCCTTTGGCTTTTTTGGTTGTTGGCCCAGAGGTCTACACCTGCCCCCCTCTGTTGAAGTAGAGACAATGGGTAGTATGAGAAATTGAGATTTAAAAAGCTGGATAAGAGCACTTAGCAGAGGATGGTTTCGATCCATCGACCTCTGGGTTATGGGCCCAGCACGCTTCCGCTGCGCCACTCTGCTGTTGCTTGCCTTCTAAGCTTGCCACTGCCTGTTTGATAAGCTTGCAAATATGTTTCATGAGCAAGCAACGAGAGGAAAAATGTCCCGTGTTTTGAGAAGATCTGCAATCAAAACTATTGGAGAATGCGGGCATCGATCCCGCTACTTCTCGCATGCAAAGCGAGCGCTCTACCATTTGAGCTAATTCCCCATTTGTGCCGCTGGGCTGTGGTGCTTGAGACACCACAGGTGTGATTTACCCATGTTGGTAAACCGGTTGCATTAAAGCTTTTTTTTTTTTTTTTTTAAGTATGGATGTCTCTCTGCCGTAAGGAAAGGAAGAGTGTGGAGCTTGCGGGGTGCCAGGTGTTGTAAAAGTATAGGTTACCCATAGGTTTTACCATTTTCTAACATGCTAGGAGTCAAGAATTGTGAGGAGGAAAAAAAAAATCCCCAAATCAGGCTAAGAAAGTGGCAATGTAGAAGAAATGGCGCAGATCCTTTGGCTTTTTTGGTTGTTGGCCCAGAAGTCTACACCTGCCCCCCTCTGTTGAAGTAGAGACAATGGGTAGTATGAGAAATTGAGATTTAAAAAGCTGGATAAGAGCACTTAGCAGAGGATGGTTTCGATCCATCGACCTCTGGGTTATGGGCCCAGCATGCTTCCGCTGCGCCACTCTGCTGTTGCTTGCCTTCTAAGCTTGCCTTCTAAGCTTGCCACTGACTGTTTGCTAAGCTTGCAAATATGTTTCATGAGCAAGCAACGAGAGGAAAAATGTCCCGTGTTTTGAGAAGATCTGCAATCAAAACTATTGGAGAATGCGGGCATCGATCCCGCTACTTCTCGCATGCAAAGCGAGCGCTCTACCATTTGAGCTAATTCCCCATTTGTGCCGCCGGGCTGTGGTGCTTGAGACACTACAGGTGTGATTTACCCATGTTGGTAAACCGGTTGTATTAAAGCTTTTTTTTTTTTTTTTTAAGTATGGATGTCTCTCTGCCGTAAGGAAAGGAAGAGTGTGGAGCTTGCGGGGTGCCAGGTGTTGTAAAAGTATAGGTTACCCATAGGTTTTACCATTTTCTAACATGCTAGGAGTCAAGAATTGTGAGGAGGAAAAAAAAAATCCCCAAATCAGGCTAAGAAAGTGGCAATGTAGAAGAAATGGTGCAGATCCTTTGGCTTTTTTGGTTGTTGGCCCAGAGGTCTACACCTGCCCCCCTCTGTTGAAGTAGAGACAATGGGTAGTATGAGAAATTGAGATTTAAAAAGCTGGATAAGAGCACTTAGCAGAGGATGGTTTCGATCCATCGACCTCTGGGTTATGGGCCCAGCACGCTTCCGCTGCGCCACTCTGCTGTTGCTTGCCTTCTAAGCTTGCCACTGCCTGTTTGATAAGCTTGCAAATATGT